>NC_048920.1:1348722-1373935 GCF_011077185.1 Oxyura jamaicensis
TGTGCCTACTGAGAGCCTTGGTGGCAGCCTAATGGTGTAGATGCTAATGAGCAGGGGGGTCCTGCTGGCTCTGGGGGGGAGTACCATAGCCTCTACTTTCCTTGACGCCCCCCCCCACGCCTGCAGTAAGGTTTTCTTCATGGTGATGCGCCATTATTTCCGCTCGGAGGAAGGGGGCGAGCGCTCCGTCTGCCTCACCTTCGCCTTCTTCTTCCTCCTCCTCGCCATGGTGGCCCTGGTAATCCGCGAGGACTACCTGGAGTTCGGCCTCGAGCCCGGTGGGTGCGGGGGGCCGGGGCGAGGTGGGCGGGCGGCCCCGAGCACCCCGCTTACGGCTGCTCGCTCCCCGCAGGGCTGGCCGGTGTCAGCAGCAACCTGGAGAGCGTCCTGAAGCAGCGGGGCTGGGAGTGGACGTGAGTTGGCATCAGGATGGAAAACAGGGTTTGGGAAACGGTGCTTTTTCCCTCTGCAGCCCATGGAAGAGGAAGGGCCAGAGGGTCCCCCGGGGCTCTGTGGGGACGGGGCCAACCTGTATCCCCCCCCCTCCACCTTGTTCTTTCCGCAGGCTGCCCCTCGCCAAGCTGGCCTTCAAGCTGGGGCTGGTGGCCCTGTGCTCCTTCCTGGGCGCCTGCCTGACCTTCCCGGGGCTGCGCCTGGCCCAGACGCACCTCGACGCTCTGCGGATGGCGGCCGACAAGCCCCTGACCCAGTTGGGTGAAACCCGTGGCCGGGAGGGGACAGGGTGGGGAGGGAGGTTTGGGGGGGGCGAGACCCCACGGCTCTGCATTGAGGGGGTCTGAGGGTGAGGGGAGGGTGGGTAAGGACATCTCTGACAGGGTTTCCGCTGGCTCCGTCGCAGAGTCCTGCTCCACACGAGTTTCCTGGCGCCCGTCATCGTGGTGGTGATGTGGATCAAGCCCATCTCGAGGGATTTCCTGCTCCACGCGCCCATGGGCAAGCAGACGGTGCAGATGTAAGCGGGACGTGGGGACACTCTGTGCCCCAGCAGCCTTCCTCCCAGGGGAAACTGAGGCACAGGTTCACCAGTTCCCCTCCTCCGTGGCGTGTGTGTGTGTGGGGGGGTGTTCTGGACCCCAGGACCCTTCTCTGGCAGCCCCCTCCTCTTGTTCCAGCATGTCAGACTCTGCCTACAACACCGCGCGCCTCTGGACCGTCGTCGGCCTCTGCCTGCTGCGCCTGGCCGTCACCCGCCACCACCTGCAGGCCTACCTGTGCCTGGCCGAGCGCTGGGTGGAGCAGATGAGGAGGGAAGCGGGGCGCATCGCCGTGGTGGAGATCCAGCGCAAGGTCCAGGCGCGGGGAGTCGGGGCGCGGGCACGGCCGGCGGCCCCCCGCTGATCCCCGCCGCCCCTCTGTGCGCAGATCACGAGGATTTACTGCTACGTCTCGGTGGTCAGCCTGCAGTACCTGGGGCCCGTCGTCCTCACCCTGCACTGCGCGCTGCTCCTCAAAACGCTGGGTAAGTCCTCGGAGAGCCACCAGCACCCGAGGCAGCCCCAGGTGCTCGAGGCTGGCGTGGAGCCGGCGCCGATGCATGCAGTGAGCGCGCTGGGACTCGGCCACCAACACGTCTGCGGTGTGGGGATGGGGCTGCACCGCAGGGGACGATCCTCAGGCTCCTGTCCCCTCTGTCACACAGGGCACCACTCGTGGGGGCTGTACCCGGAGCCCTCTCCCGTCCCTCCGGCAGCCACCGCGGCACTGCCGCGTCCCGGCAATGAGGACGGGGAGGACGTGCGTGCCGCGGTGGAGCAGATCACGGGCATCTTGGGCGGCATCTTCACCCCTCTCTTTTTCCGCGGACTCCTCGCCTTCCTCACCTGGTGGGTGGCCGTCTGCCAGGTTGTCACCAGCCTCTTCGGCCTCTACTTCCACCAGTACCTGGCAGCATCCTGACTGGGGGAACTGGGACCTGCCTGGGGGCACAGTCAGTGCCCGGCTGCT
This sequence comes from Oxyura jamaicensis, assembly GCF_011077185.1. Taxonomy (NCBI): domain Eukaryota; kingdom Metazoa; phylum Chordata; class Aves; order Anseriformes; family Anatidae; genus Oxyura; species Oxyura jamaicensis. The sequence goes on from NC_048920.1 coordinate 1,350,688, forward strand.
GGCCCGCACGTGTCCCACGCCCGCGGGGCGTTTGCCTTTTGCCCCCTTGCTGCTGCCTCGGCTGGGCTCCCCGCTTACACGTGCCCACGGTGCAATGCGTGGACACGAGGACGTGCACCTGGGGACTTTCTGCAGCCAGCTCTTGGCACGATGGGTTTTGTGCATCCGGGTGCAGCGGTGCCAGCGTGGGCATCGCCTTCTCCCCTTCCTGCTGCCCTTCACCACCGTGCCTGTCTCCAGCCCCACATGGGATGCTGCCTGCATGGGGATGGAGGCCCCCCAGCAGGGTTTGCTGCTGCCAGCTCCGAGCCATCGCTGCTGGAAAGAGGCTGCTCTGCTGCTAGCAGGATCGTCCTTGCATGGCAGAGACCTCGCAGCCAGCTTGGAGCAACGTCCTCCCTTCCCAGCGCAGACTTTGGGGGTTTTGCTCTGCGTAGTTTGCCTCTCCTGGCCGAGGATGAGTGTATTTTTGTAGGGTCTTTGCTCTGGCCACCACGTCAGAGCTCTCGGGCTCATCCCTCTGCTTTGTGTGAAATCCTCAGACCCGGCAGCCTCAGCTGGTGGCTGCTGTAGAAATAAATAAGTAACCCAGAGCCTGGCTGGCACTCCGAAAGCTGCTTTGTTTGCACTTTGTTGCCCCCAAAGCCCCTCCTGGGGGTGTTATCGCAGCGAGGGGACGAGACCGAACACTTGAACAAACACTCGAGACCTTGTGTTCACCCCATGGTGGCCGGACTCTGTGATCCCAGCCTCTCCTCCCCATCTGCATTGGGATCACAACCAGGCTATTACGGCACCGGTCCCAGCAGCGTTGGAGGGGACGCAGCCCCTGGTGCAACTCCCGGGGCAGCGAGGCAGCTGAGCTCTCCCCCGCCGCACGGTGGGTGCTGGTCCAGCTGCATGAAAAAGGATTAGCAGGTCTGGGCTGCTCAGAGAAAAGGAAAGGGGCTCTGATCCTATTTGATAGCCTTGTAATGGTCTTAATTCCCTCTTGCTAAGGGCCAAGATGAGAAGGCCGCCCTTTGCCCGGTGTTAACAAGGCTAATCCAGACAGCCCTCCTCCAGCTGCTTCCCCCCGACCCAAACTGCAGCCAGCCCTTTTGCAAAAAAAAAAGGGGAAATTCCACTTCTGCGAACAGCTGGGTCCAAAATGAGCCCAGAGCAGCACCCTTGACAAGCCACAAGGCGAGAAATTCAGCTCTGGCAGCATTGTCACCAAGAAGTGGGTGGAAAGGCGCAAGGATGGCGATTTCCCCCAGGGCCAGGAGGCAAAGAGACTTGCTCTAGCCTGCACTGTCCCATTAAAAGCCAGTCCAACTGCCTTGATGGCTCATTTATCTAATTTTCCCTAAGCATGTGCAGGAAGCAGCCGGGGGCTGAGCTCGGGGAAGCGGTGGCAGCAGGAGGAGGGTTGCTAGGGCCTGGGGTTGTGCTGCAGTCAGACATGCAGACAGTTCCTCCCCAGAGATCTGCCCAGACGTGACCCTCTCAGGCGGGGACAATGACTGATAGACTAGCCAAGAGCAGGAGACAGATCCACAGGCACTGAAATTGGGCCACATCAAATAAAATGAAGGAGCCCCCCATCTTTCTCTTCCCCAGAATTATTTTACTCTTTGTATCTTCGCTTTATTTAATGTCGTGGTACGGGCTGGGCCCTGCTCCGCAAAGGGCCACGCTCAGGCTCTCAGCAGAGCAGGGGGCAGCTGGGACCCAGAGGTTTCGTGCTGCAGAGGCTCTGCTGGCACCAGGATTCAGGCTGGCACCTTGCCGAGACCCACATTGGGCCTCGCATCGCCCCCTCTCCCATGCGTGCACACCCACCTCCAGCTGCCACCGAGCAGCACGCGGCCAGAAAACCACAGGGCTGAGGAGAAGGCATCCGAGGGCAGTCGTTCCTGGAGGTTTTTCTTCATGCTCTGGAGCAGGGAGGAAAGAAAGCAGCGATCGCTGCCTTCCCAACCCTGCTTCCATCCAAAACGGGATCCCCTCCTTCCTGCCTGCATCCCGCAGGGCTGCTCCTGCTCGGGGCAGCAGGAAATCGTGGACACACAGCTCACCGCGTGGCCCGAAGCAGCCAGGTGGAGATGCTAACCTCAGCCAGCAGGAGCGAGGAGCAGCTGGTCCTGGTGCATGGGGACAGAGCAGCACGCGAGGGCTGTTCTCCAGCTCGGCCGCAGGCTCCCCGCAAGGTTTGGTGCAAGTCTCACGGCCTCCAGGTCTCAGCTGCCCCGGGGATGCAGCCGGGACATCATCAGCTCGGCCCTGCCTCGCAGGGAGTGCAGAGGGCAGGATCTGTCCCCGCTGCGAGACCTTTCCCTGGCAAGGAGGATGAGGGCACACCAGACCTGAAATGCAGCTGGAAGCAATGAAAGCCCCACGAGCTGAGCAGGGCTGAGCGGCAGCCAGGGGACCCCAACTTCAGGGAAGCCGCCGGGCCGTGCCTAAGCCGACAGTGCCACCTGCTGCCATCGCACACCCGTCCCCGTCCCACACCGCGGCGCTGGGGATGGGGACAGCAAAGGCTTTAAAACAGCTCCAGGGCTGCTCGTCCCCCACAGGTGTGTGACCCCAAGCACCAAGGGCGTGCACTTCCAGGGGAGCCCCGCGCACGGGAGACCTGCAGGGCCAGGGAAACGGTTGGTCCCACGCGAAGAACCCCCCAGCCACGACGCCCCCGTGGTTAATCCCTCGATAACCCACCCAGGCGTGCCGGGCCCCTCTGATGAGCGGAGTAACGCCAGGAGACACCCTGAAAGAGCCTGCAAAGTCAATTAGATTTTTTATTAAATATACATCCTCTCTTGGCACAAATCTTAAAATATATAAACATTATGTAACAAAGTGTCTTCACTGCAATAAAATAGAACTCCAGATCCAAGAAAAGCGATCCAAACTGACACGCGCACGCATACACACACGCCGAGGGGGAGGACACGTCCCGACAAAAAGGCATTTTACAGTGTTTGTGCTAATATATGCATAGACCACACAGGCAGTGAGCAGTGCTGGGAGACCCTGCGGCACACGGCGTGTAAGGGGGAGGCAGGGGGAGCGGGAGGAAGCGGCCCCTACAATAAAAAGGTTGTTTTGTAGGACGGCCGCCTCTTTTTCTCTGGCCCAGTCCCGTCAGGGAGGGTCCGTGACGTGCCCTGGCTCTCTGCAGAGCCCGACTACGTGGTCAGACACTGCACAAATGGCACGGGAAGGATTGCACGGCGCTGCCTCCCCTCCTGCCTGCCTGGAACCGGCACCAGGCACACTCGGGGTCGCCATAGTGCTTCTGCCCAAAGTTTCCTTTCGTGCCTCACCTGCTGTTGTGTTCGTGACACCACAGAGTGAAGATGACAGTGCTCGAGACCTTCTCGGTGGAAGGCTACAAGAACAGAAGTACCACAATGCTTCCAGAGAAGGCAGGGAACTGCTCTGGAAGAGCTCTCATCGAGTACCAGTGCTACACCACGCCACCCATCTCAGGGCTGGCCGTGACTTCGTGCAGCAGGAGGCTGTGATTCCTCTCCCAGTCCTTCTACCACGGTCCCACCAGCACCCAGCCTGTCCTCCCGGGGAACTGGCGGGGCACGCAGAGCAGAGGGGTCTGCGAGAAGCCAGCTCAGGTCTCACCTCTGGCATACGAACCTCCCTCACCTGACCCTCTGAACTATGAGCAATCCCCAAGCTGCTGACCCAGCAGCCACCGTCATAGAGCACAGTGAGCATCACGTGCAGGTACCGACAGAGGAAATGACAAGCAGCATTTCAAGCACGTGGAGAAGAAGAGGCGTTAGACCGGGCAATTAATTCAAGAACCTTTCAAAAAACCTCCTTCCCCATTACCTAGTGCCTTTAACCTCTTGCCCCCAAACACAGGCATCCTTGCCGGCGAGCAGGAAGCCTCGTTGGGCTGTTTCAGGGATCGCTGTCAAAACTGCAGCTTTGTCATTTTGGATGCATTTCATTGGACCTGATTTTCTCGAAGTGCTAGTGCAGGACTAAAGGTGCAGAATCAGGAAGAAAGGGAGAATGGACAAAAAATAAGCACAAATGAATGTTTGGCAGTAATGCATTAGAGAAAATTAAGATACGTGAGTTGAAAATGAAAGCAAGGAATCTGAGAAGAGCAAAGGGGAAAAAAAATCAGAGAATTTGTGGTAGTAAAGTAGTCCTAAAGAAAAGAAGGACTAGAGGATATTCCTGCTGGACTTGTCTTCTTTCTCAGACCTCAAGGCAACAGACCTTCCTTGCCAGCACACCACAGGCACTCTCCCATTCCAAATCACCATGCCCGAAACTCCTCAGGCACTCATTCCAGGCAGCACAGAGATCTGGAACACGTCACAATCCATGCAAGGATTAAGAGAAGGGAAGAGAACGCTCCGTTTCTCCTCTTCTACATTCAAATCAGATTTAAAAAAAAAGAAAAAAAAAGGCTATTTAAAACAGCCCAAAGCAGTAACACAGTTACTCTTTTGCCCAAGAAACAAAAGCACCAGAACCATTACAGACTGAATTCAGACCTGTCTCTGAATGAGCGCTCAGCCTGTAAAACTTGGAAAACCAAGTTTGGCTAAAAGTTCGTTGAATTAAAATCAGGTGCAGCTGCTAATTAAAGAACAGCTTCTCTCAGCTCAGTACTTCCAAGCCTGGCTGTACTTCAGGTCTCGATCCTCAGGCTCTAGACGAGCCGCTCGCACCGCACTCGTGGTGCAAAGGGGGCGATGCCAGGGCCACCCAGCCAGGAGCTGTCTCCTCCCCAGTTTTCCTGTTCATTTAACGCATCAGCTGCACTCCTGATGTGGCAGAAGGTACCCCGTGCAAATCCGTCCTCCTGTTCGGTCCCAAACAAGAGGCCAGTCATCCAGTGTAAGTCCTTTTAGAACCCAGGAGGAATTAAGCCACCTCTGTTGCCACAGGGGTTCGGCGATGCTCAACACCTCCCAGGACAAGGTCTGCTGCGCTTGCCTCGGACGACCTACCGTACTGGGAGCAAAGCAGCCTGCTCAAGCTTGGACGCCACGATTCTGCTCCCTTTCCTGTTTGTGCAGCACCCACCAGCTGTGCAGAAAGGGCCGTGCCTTGAACCAGCAGCCTCCAAGCTGAGAGAGAACTTGGCATGGGTTGTACTCGCAGTCGGACACGCGTACACACACGTACACACAGTCAACCACTGACTCTCCTCGTTGGTCTGTACCTCACTTTTGTGGTAGGATGCAACTGCCTTAGTGTTTCCTCCCTGGGCCAAACAAGGGAAAGACGAGAGCAGAAGTAATTGGCTTCTCCATTGGAGAAAAGAAATCAGAGCTCTTGCAAAGGACTAAACCTTTCACCCAAACGAAGAAAGCAGCTGACAATCTTCCATTAACAACGGGAGCAAAAAAATACACAGATTTCATGGCTACCATCTCCGAAGCCTCTTATGACGACACCTAACACTAATTACAAGGTAAATCAGTGACTGCAGTCAGGTTTCACAAGGGAAATCATCCTCTGTGGGCTTAGAGGCAGAACGTACTGAGGTTAATACCCCACCCATCCACAACCATTCAAGTATGCTCGACCCCGTGTTTTGGGATCAACACGCACGCTAATACTTCAGAACGCTGACTCTCCACCGTGACCACAAAATGGAAGCACAGGTGCTCGATTCCTAGGGAAATATTTGGCATTAGAAGCAAGTTATGCTCCAAAGAACAAGTGCAAAGACAAAAGAAAGGAGAAAGCTATTCCTACCAATTGTGCAATTACCTCCATTCCCATTAATAAAGCCGTGACACAAGGCTCGAACTACAATGACTAAAATATATACGCCAGAGAAGAACAGCTTTTAAATTATGCCTTATTTTTCTTTTGTATGTTATCTCCCCTCTACATGAGCTATATCAGCTGGAAAGGGATTTTTAATCTTGGCTCGCGGAATCGGATTCGCAGAGAAGTCTAAAGCTTGTTGTGACCTCTCTTGCACTCCAAATTTAATACAGGAATGGAACATAAAACAAAACCACCCTCAAATCTCCGTTTCTCTGAAGCCTGACTTGAAATAGAAACAATGAAAGGTATTTTACCATTCATTTTCAAATTGCAACTGGAAACAATTGGCACTATATTTAATTTTTGAGGGGTCAATACTGACTGCGGAGCCCGTTCTCCTGAGGACACAGTTGGTCCAGAAGAACTCCAGGAACAAAACCAAGTGGGCTCAGGTACGGACGAATGAACGGAGGTGACGCAACCTACACAGCAGGCAAATGACAACATGATTGTTCGGAAGCAGGGCCAGCAGCTTTAGGTGCTAGGCTGCCTTCACCAGACAGAAGCAGCCTGTCGGGATAGCTAAATCTGCATCACACGTGCATCTTTGAGATGTTTGTTCTTGCAAAATACATAAAGTGGCAACAAGAATACTGAAAGATGTAACTGCGTGGAATTTAAGTATGTAACAGTTCTTTTTCTCGTCTAGGGCACAGCCTGCCAAATCCCCCAGGAAATGCTGCCTTTAAGACCATGACAACAATGGAAGGGTTCAGATGGCCCCAAAGCACTACTGCAGTTCAACTCAATCCAGTTTGTGAATCCAGGCACAGCCCCTAGTCAATGACACTGACAACAAACATAAGAATTTGATTTACAAAACTGTTCAGAACTTTCCTCCCCTGCTGTCTACAGTCTTTGGTAATCTCGGAGGGACGCTGCAAGCAAGGGATATTTTATGCAACTCAACCCAGAAGTGAAAAGAACATTTGAAAAAGGGCAGCATTTCCAGCCACAGCTCACATTCAACTTCCAGAACAAAAGAAGTGACCCAGACCTGTTAAATCCTGCTGTGTCCTGTTTTACAGAGACCGGTGCTTACAGGTCAGAGGAATCTGCAATTCCCTACAGATTAACTGGAATATTGCACTTGGCAGACTGCCTCCAGCTAGCACGTGTTCAGAAAGAGCTGCCTACCAGGAGTAGCAGTCACTTCCCAAATTCAGGAGTTCACTCCAACAGCACCGAGTCCTCTCTTTCATCATCCGCCACTTCACCTGCCCACAGAGACCAGGTGAGGAGCCAGCAGCAGCACGTGTTTGTTTGAGAGGCTCCACTCCTGGTATCAAAGAGTAAGACAGAAGGATGAGGCAGCTACTCTAGAGGATACAGGTCCGCAGAACGGTAAGAAGAATTTCTTTTAGGAAAGGGTTAGCTTCAGGTTGAGGTTTCCAAACAACACAGAGGCTCGCTAAAGAGAAAAAAAAAAAGGAGAAAAAAAAAACTAAAAAACCCACCACCACAAAGTGAACAAACAAACAAGAAAGATAAGTTCTCAGCTGCAGGAGAGCACGTACAAAGTGAGGGAACACTAGCATTGCTCTTTCTACACGTGTTGTACTTTTCTCCAGCCAGGGCTGTGGGGATTAAGCTACTACCTTTCAACATTAGTGCTGTGCTGTAATTTACGGAGAAGGATCTGCGTCAGGTCAAAGGTCGTGAAGCTTATTCCCACTGCAATTGGACCTTTGACCCAATTCATGCTGAGTCCTTTGTACAAGCCACGGATTAGTCCCTCTTCTCTTATAATCTCCTGCATGGTGAGAAGGATGGAACTGTACGTGTGTCCCATAACCCCCGCCGTCTGCATTCGTCGGCGCACCACATCCAGGGGGTAGGAAGCCGACTGGCCAATCAAGCCCGCACAGGCACCAAACAGAAGCCGCTCCGGAGGAGATGGCTGCGATTTCCCACTGTGATCTGGGAAAGAGAAAGTAGCAGAGGGTGGAAAGCTTCTTGTAATAAACGCGTAACTAAGGTCAAGTGGGGCTGGGAGCCAGAGAGAGGACTGAGCACCAGAGCTCCTGAGATTTCGTTCCCAATTTGGAGGTTAGCTGATTTGGGACATAACCAAATCTGTTCTGCAGTCAGGACTTGCAGAGTAACAAGGAGGTGCAAGATAGGCATCCACCGCAAGCCCAGAATTTAGCAATTAGCTTCAAGGCCAGGAAAAGGACTTACACCACTGAATTCAAACTCCTCTAGTTGGCCAAAAGCCTACACCATTTCATTTGAAAGCAAAGAAAAAGTTGCTTTTACCTGCATGTAGTTTCTTCAGCGTCTCATAGGTGAAGAAGCTAAGCCCGGCATATGGAATCACTCCAAGGATGGTTGGTGTAAATCCTCTATACAACGTCTTCAATCCTTCCTCTCGGGATATTCGGATGAAGACATGAACAATATTGCTGTACCTAGCACGTGGACACAGGAAAACCAAATCTGCGCTAGTTAGTGCCCGCATATTCGGGTAATATTTCCAACAGGACTGTCTGAAGGATCAACAATTAATTAATTCGGCTCTGAGCTCATCAGACAGCTCAGGAAGGATTTCAGAAGCCTGTCTGCAAATGGAGAAGCCAGTCACAAGCTCTCCTACAGCCCTATCACAATATGCTATCCTGTCTATTAGAACTCTTCCAGAGGCATTGTGCCAGCTGGCCTCCTAGCAGGCCAACACATCATTTTTTTCTAGTGAGGTTTTTGAGTCTCCATCTCCTTCCAGTCCCAGAACTAACCAGGGCTCTGGTCATTTCATCAGTGCTCAGACCCACACAGTAACAGGTTTATTGCACCAAAGGCTCCGAGCAAGAAGTGACCCAGAAAAAGGGGGGAAAAAAAAAGTCATCTGACCTTAACAGAAAGTTCTGCATTTGTTCATGGTGCTAATACCTGCTTTCATTAGGCACTTACATCTCCTTCGGCGTGACAGCCATTCGAGCACGGACCATATCCAAGGGGTAGGTTAACATGGCAGCCGTTGTGCCTGCCAGAGAGCCAGCAATGAATCGAGGAAAGGGTGTCAGCGCTCTAAAGTAAGGTGAGAGAAGAGACCAAACAGATCACCTGGAGCTGGTAACGCTATGCGGCTTTTCAGCATGGCTCTACTCTGTCAGCTACTGAATCCCTTCCCTGCCTGTGGGCTGAAGAGAGCTGAGGTGGGATGGGGCGAAGCTGCTGTGGTTTGCCACAGCTGTTCAAGACTGAGGCCTGAGAGGACAGGAAGCCTGATTTGGGGGTGTCTCAGACACTACATGCCCAAGAGCAAGAGGCTCAGGCCACATGCGCATAGAAAAAGGGCTCAGGTAACAGCACAAGGCTGGATCTCGTTGCTTCTCCTGCAAAGAAAAGCTCTTTGTTTTGCCTGCCCACTCACAGCACAGGGAAGCGCTAACTTAATGTCTAGGCCACTTCTTGCTCATGCCTCTAGAAAATAGGGTCTTCTCAGCAGTATCTCCCCTGTGCAAGGCTAGAAGCCTTTTGCTCAGCCCCCTCACATGCCCTGTTCTGCCAACCTATCATGAGAGAAGCTGGCACAACTCTGTACCAACAGCTTTCAACTCAGCAAGCCTGCAAACAGCATTATAATATAATAATAATAGCATTATAATAACAGAGAAACACGCTCCCTCCCTACAACCTACGGTCCCACAAACTGCTCCAACTTCCTCTGCAAGGATCAAAGCCATGCTGCATCTTACTTTCCCTGGAAGCCGTAGTAACTCCCCAGGAGCTGCTTGTACTCTTCATGCGCGCAGAACTGAATGGCAGCATAAGGGATCACACGGACCATGGTGGCTGAGTTCCCCCGCCAGAGACTCCAGAAGCCTTCGTTGAGGTAGGTGCGATAAATCAGCCTGTAGGCTTCCTGCAGGCAACGGATCAAAGGTCAGAGCAGGAGATCATGATAAGAGGAGTCCAAACAATAGAGGGGGGAAAAGGTGACCCTATAGCTTAACCTTTCCAAATCCTCCTTCCCACCATAACCTCAGTAAGCTGGTATCAGCTGTTTACACTCACAATCCCGACTCGAGAAAGAGACAGCTAAAATCTCTGCTCTAGGGAGCCTGAGTCAGCTACGTTAGAGCAAAGAACAAGTGGAGCTAGGAAGACAGAGTTTCACATTCACGACATCTTCATTTTCTCTCTGAGGGCAAGGCAAAGAGCTGGACTGATGATGCACAAGCCACTTTTCAACCCAAATTAATCCTCTTAGCGTAAGACAGAAACATTTGGATTACACACATTAGCATTGCACACGTGGAACATCTGCAAGGCACATGCAACAAAACATCCAGCAAGCCACGACTGCAATCGGCTCCCAGATTCCAATTTCCTATATATTCTGGAACGACCCCAGTGGTGGCTGAGAGAGAGAGAAAGCAACCACTAGAGGAGAATTCCTAGCAGAATACAGCTTGGAGCGAAGCCACATTACTGAAACATCACAGGTAGAACCTGGAGCACGAATGAGGACTGAGGCCCCTCAGTGCTTGGCACTGGGCAAAAACATTAACAAGAAAGAGTGCTGTCCTCAACAGTATGATAATTATTATATACTGTTTCCAGCCCTCTGTGCTCTTTCACTATGACTGCTGCTAATAAAACTCAAACAAGGATGTTATACACAAACAAAAGGTGCTTTTAGGTCTATTACTACCATTAATCAAACACTTCAGGTCAACAGGAGACTGAGACATCACCTCACCTTGGCAGAAAATCTTTTTGAAGACACTAAAAAGAAAAAGTGAGCATTAGGTCTCGGAATACATTTAGATTGATCAAAGAAACCATACAGATAATTTAAGGAATAAAAATAAAAGCAAAAGAATGAATGCAAAAAAAAAAAAAAAAGATTCTTTAAAACAAAGAAATAGATTTCCCAAACACACTTCAGCAGATGAGTTCATTTTCCCACCTACTGTTACGGAAATGCTCAGTTTGACACTTCTTAAAGCATTAAAAGTAGTAAATAACAATGTTAATAAAAGAAGAAACACCCACAACTGATTTTAGCAGAGCATTTCCATGCGCAGGTTCCAGACTAATGCCAGAATCCAGCCAAGAGCGGGTCTGTTTAGCGAGGCTCCACGCAACAATGGTTTCATCTAACAAAACTCAGATGAATGCTCAGTTTTTCTTGCATCCATTCAAATTGACAGCATCTCTTTAACTATGTAATACACAAGGCATTTGGAAGCAAGATTTGCTTGGCATACGGCAGCTCTGTTTTGTAACATTCCTACTGCAGGAAGAAAACCCAGGCTAAAACCCGAACAGCAACGCTAATGAAACGTGGTTCCAATTAAGTGTCTATTGCAGTTTCTTTCAAACTCCTTTGAGACTTGTAACCTCTCAAGTGTATCAAACAATCACATGCAAATACATTTTCACCATGCTGCTCCTTTATGCAATTCAAACTTTTTTTTTAAAGAACTAAAAACACCTCAATGACCACTTGCAGCTGACTCTGCAATGAAAATTTTTGTTTTTCCCCAGCTCCCACAGGAAAACTCTTCAGTCTCTTGACCAAGGACCTTCCTAGCTCACCTGACCCAAAGATGGTTTCCCTCTTCCCTTTCTGTGAAGGGGGCCTGTAAGAAAAACCTTCAGAACAGCAAGAGTAGGAAATCCATTAGATAACAAGAAGTTGGTCAAAACAGGCAATTTTTAGTCATATCCTTTGCAGCAAGTTAAACGGGCCAAACCAAATAGGTCCTTTTATAACACTCAGGCCCGTGCATATTCACGGTGATTTACACGGACAGCTGTTGACTCACCCCAATTCTGCAGCTTCCATCTCACCTCTGATCCTGACATTTCCAACCTTAGACAAACTACAGAGCCTGCTCTGGTGAGAAAGCACAGCACGTCCTCGCTGCTGCACAAGCAGCTGGTCGCAGAGGCAATCCCAGCCTGCACCCACCCGAGGCTTTAGCTCCCCACAGCTTTAACGCCCTGATCTATATCCCTTCTATTCCAAACCTCGGCCCCTGCTATGCCAAGAATGAAAATAATGTCAAATGAAAGTCAGTTTAAAATTAAATCTCATCCAGGGATTAGAGTAAACCTACCCAATTCATTTAATCTGGGATGGCAACCAGATTTAAAATCCTTGGCCTTGCAAAATGTCTGCTCCATCAACCGCCTGCACCCGTCCCGCTGGGACAATCAACAGAGCTGATGGCTCCTGCACTGAAACAGGGGAACTGGAAACAACCCATCATGGGTTTGAACCCCAAACCCCACTAAATGCATGAGAATTTCCTATTCCCATCAGCTGAGTGTCATTCTCAGTTACACGCTAAGTTTATGGGCTCCAAAAAGCATTTTGTAATACAAAGCTAGGTTTGCCGGCTTCATTGTCTCTCACAGCACTTTCCATAATTAACCTCAACTCTAACCAAGCCAATTAAGCTGGAATACAACACAACTCTTACTAGGGAAGCCTGCACACATTTGAGCAGGCACAGCCTGGCATCCAGCCTTCAGCAGGGACCTCAAACAGCTCAATTGCATCCTTGCAGCTTCACCACATCACCTTACACTGCTCCTTTTCCCTCCTGAGATTATTTCTCCAAACTGAACAAGCACAGAAATGTGAAATGATGCCAATAATCCCCTCAAATGTAGCCCTTCCTGTGCCTGTTTATTCTGCACTCCAAAGCCCTGCCTTATGTCACAGAACGCACATGGCCACCCAACGCTCACAAGCCACAGTCATCTGCCTCCAACCAGCACCACGTGCACCCGCGTTACACTGGAATAGCAAAACTCCTGCTGACTACCACAAGACTTGGATCCAGGAGCGTGGTCCAGATGAACAGCTGATTAACATCTGCAATGACCCTACCAAAAATCAAACAATGGGTTTCCAGACTCGATTCATTGTAGTAATGTCGCTGTTCTGTCTGCATCCTGCCAGGTCTCTGCAGGTCGAAGCACTGCAAGACAGGCTGGCCGAACAGGTTTGGTGCTGGTTTGGATTCTGCTAACAATAAAGTAAGAGTGTTTTTGCAAAAGCCAGCAGGACTAACCTTGAAACATGATTTTTGTCCTATCCAGCGGAGCTACCGCTGTTTTAGCAACAGCACCAGCCAATGCACCAGACATCAGGGAGTTGAGAACCTTCTTTTGCTCCTGGATACCCTGCAACAAAGCATTGTTCAGCGTGACACAGTCAATCCTAAACAGAAGTTGTAATATTTACCTCCGCCCAAGGCCATGGATGAGCCAAACTCAGGTGTGAGCACCCACGTTATCCTGTAATCTCACTCCTATGAGCAAACAAACTCTGTGGTAAAGCAAAGTCAGCAGCCGTTCATTGCACTGTGCCCCCAGAAACGCATCTCAGTGCTGCACTGCTCTGACTTGGTTTGTCACGTTGTCTGCAAGAACTTCCCCGTCCCTTCCAGCCCTGTATGGGAACGTTCTCGACCTGCCAACGCAGGTAGGAGTGCTTTTCAAAAAACAAACAAACAAAAAAATCTTCTCAACACTCAACCAAAGAGGTCTCTTTCCTCTGCAAAGGTGCCAAAGATCAAGAATTTTCCTTAGGGATCTTGCTTTAGCTTCCCTTCAACAGGCAAGGACCAGCAGCTGGCCATTTTCAGCTATTCCATTTCTCAGACAAAATCTCTTCATGAAAGACTTGAGACAGCTAAAAATCAATGCCAGAATTTTGGAAACGTCAACATTCCCTTCAAAATGGCAAATTCCAAGCACAATAAATTCCTGGTCAGTTCATTAAGAACAAAGCTCAGACTTGCCTGCCCAAATGCCAAGTTCCAAGGTCTGCCACCTCTCACAAGCACTGTTTTCTCCTTATTAAGGATCTCTAAAAGCTAAGTCACTAGCTGCTCATGATTTAGCCATGTACACAAGTTAAATTTCTCTCTTGCCCTTCTAGTAACACACAAGCCTTATTTCTACATTGTCCCCCAGATCCCAGGAATAAAACAAGACAGGCTTCCTACTATGATAAATGGAATGGAAGCGTTTCTGTTATTGACATTCCTGCCACAGCTCATATTTATAAAGCAGCTATCTTCTCGTAACACATGGGCAGAAAGCAAGTAAATGACTTGAAATCTAACACCGTGAAGGTTACGGACTGAAAGACAAGTCAAGCCCGGGCTTAAGAATGTTAACTTTTGATATGCTTTGTGTTTTCATAGAGGAGTTAGCTTTTTTTTTTATCCCCTCAGAATGCTTCCCAGCTAAAAAAAGTTAATTTTTATTACAAAAATACATGGTTCAGTTCAATTTTCCTGTCCAGTCTCTGCCTGTTGGGTGCCAAATGCAGGGTTAGCCACGCACAGGCAGCGCTGTGTGAACTTCAGCCTAAGTTCTGGCCTCACACCTCCAGTGAGGCAATTCCACACGAGCAGAAACCCTGATCTAAACCAGAGCAAGGTTCACTGCAACTTTCTTTCCCAGCGTTTCTAACAGGAGCCTCCTAAGAACAGCGAGAGCAGGAAAGCAATGCTTATGGCTCTCTTCCCAGCTCTGCCACTGAAGACATAACAACACATAACCTTGAACAAGGAACACAGCCCTGCCTGCCTGTCAGCTCCGAGCCATGCCCAGCCTCTTCCCAGAGGGTTGGAGCTGCTTGGCTGTGCTGAGAAAGCCCAAGTTACACGTTACGGGGCTTGTACGTGCACTGCAGCTCTTTCAGGACTCCACAGCTCAAATCCCCTTGAGATGCTTCCTTTAGAGCAGCCACCCTTCTTTCAGCCCCACTGCATGTATCCCCCAAGCTCCTGCTCTTACCTCTGAAGGAAGATGAGTTGCTGTAACTGGCTCCACATCCTGCCGTTTGAAATCCACTTGACCTTCTCTCACACCATTACCCATACCAGTTGCACTTACAAGCGGGCAGAAGACCTACGGCTCCTATGTTGAAAACAAGAACAAAGCAAGCGTTAGCTTCAGAAGCAGCGAATACCCCAGTAATAAAAAAAAACTTGGGCAGGAAGGAAGGGGGGCTGACTCACAGGGCCATTTTCAGCAGGAAAACCCCAGTCCCAAGCTCCCAGAAGAGCCTTCCTTAGAGGTGCAAGGACATGTGTGAGAAGGACTGGGGGAGGAAGGTGCTTTGGTGCCGTCAAAGTACCGTGCCATTGATCACGTTCACTCTTTTCATGCCCTAAGGAACTCAGCTGCAAGTTCCAAAGTCAAAGGCACAGTTTTTAGGAGCGAAGAAACTGATCCCATTCTGCCCTCTTCCACTGCTTACAGGGAGGATTTTGGTCGCCGCTCATTCTGACTGCTCTAGATCATTCAGATATTGGAGAAGACATGCTGAAATTTAAAACCTGGGCCTGGAAAATGGAAAAAGCAGTCCCAGCAGCCCATCCAGAGAGCCTGCCATAAGCAATTGGAGGTTATTTTAAGGACCAGATAGCTCCAATGCCTCACACGTGCCATAAGGGCTATTTTGATGACAGTGGCGATCTGACTGAAAGCAGCACGGCGGTGACTTCAGAACTGCTTTTCTTCCCAGCTGCAGTGCACGTGTGCTCGTGGCTAGTGAGACAGCGTGGCTTGCACAGATGTTTCTCGCTGCGAAACAAGCTCTCGTTTGTCTCGTGAAAGGAAAGGTCAGCCTAACCTTAGCTGCAGAGCATAAACGCAGAGATAGCTCCTATTTAAAGCATTAACACTTTGGCATCTAGCTCTCTAGTATTTCTGCTTTTTTGATGCAAGTTTTCATCCTCGGTTATGCAGAAATGAAAGGGCTAAAGCCTGAAAAACTCGAGCTCGCACAGAAAGCCGGTCTCCCCGTTTTGAATCTATTCACAAACGGGGCGTAACTACAAAGATCAGTTTTCTAAGCGACAAGACCGCTCCAACAGCCACTTTTTCCCCATCTTTAGCTTCCTTTCAAAGAAGGCGATATTAGGAATTCTCAATTCCTCAACTGCTCCCCGGTTCTAGCGCAGCCTTCTGCGTGTCCTCCAGCAAGTTGCTTCATCTCTGCCCCATCTGATGCCTAGGAAACCCGAGGCATAACAGCTTGCCTACTTGGAAAGGCCGTCTCAAGACTTTTTTTTTCCCTTTCCTTTTTAACAATCTCGAGCCGTTATATGCTTGTCAGCACCTTTCATACTTGCTGACCTATTTTTTTTTCCCCCCACATCGCTCTCATAAATTAGTGCCAGACTTCACTTTCAAAACCCCTTGGTTGCAGCGGAGACATTAACGGAAAGCCGGAGCCAGATCAGCTCTGTCTGTATTCGTGCATGACCAATTTGTGATGATGAAGCTAGGCATGACCCACGCGCTCACTCCAAGGGAGGACAAACACGCCTGGGTATCTTTAATAGCAGACATCACTTGCTAGAGCTCCGGGAAGACACTTATCAACGTGTTTACAACTCCTGAGGGTGTTTTCAAAAAGAGGAGCTCTCAGGATGCTGCTCCGAGAGTAATAACTCAAGGTTTTAATGAAAGATAACATCTGATGGTCTGAAACACGACCTAAGCAGCATCACCATTTGCACCTGAAGACTTCTATCGTGGACGCTTGGTCACATCAGACTGTGAACCAAAATTCCTGTAAGGCTCAGGACCGAAGGTGATTCGTAGCACTGCGGAGAAAAGCACTTCATTAAATTATTTTGAAGAACACAGTCTGTTGATTATTCCTAATTACTGTCTCTGCTTATTTCCTTTCCTTCTCATCTCACGTACCTGGAAAATTTATTGTAAAGTGATGTCTTTCAGCAAAAGCCTGAGAGAAATCACAGGCAGAGATATTATCCCCAGCTATTTCAAAAAAAAAGAAATGTAGGTCACAATATCAGATTTATCTCTACCAAAAATAAACCCACAGAAATAGAACTCATGCTAAAGAGCTTAGGGGTGCAATCTACAACTTTGTTTTAAAACGTGATTTTGAAAGATGATTGAGAAAGACGGCTAAAAGGAAATCTCAAATACTAAGCTGCTATTATGAAGCCTGGACCTATTTTAGAACATGCACGTCCGTAAAGATGATATCCATGTACTCGGCAATATTCTCTTTGATACTCTTCAGAGCTGCTGTTCTTTATTTTTAGTGCCTGATGCCCTGATTTACCAACACCTGTCTATATGCTCAGTTTTACACATTAAAACTGCCCACGTGCTCTACAGGAATATAAGCCCTGAACTCACAGAGCCTTAAATGCCAAAGCAGTATTTATTATTTGTAGTCCCATTTGCTCGCTGCAAAGCAACACAATATTTTATTTTGGAGTTGGGCTGGATTCTGACTTGGTTATTAACCAAATCCTGGCTGTTATGGCTGATGATGCACATCGGAGACAGAGAATAAAGCCTTGCTTTTAAGTTTCACAATGAATCTGAAGGGCCCAGCCATCAGAAACCAGACATTATCTATCTTGTATGTGTATGTGTGTGTGTGTGTATATATATATCAGGCTCATTCATTAAGTAATCCACAGAAACCCAATCCGGAGCAGCTGGACATTTTAAAGTCTTTGAATTTTGTATAGACCCATACTCAGCCATTCCTTACACTTCCAAAGCCACAGGAAACAAGAAAAAATAGCTGCAGATCAGATTGGCTTTTTATACCACGCTTCTGTGTTATTTATATTGTAGTTACACGAGTCTGTGTCACGTATCTGTAGCCAGACTCCTCATACAAGCTGTAGAGCAAAGCATTCCCTTAAAGAATGCATAATCAGAAAGCAAAACTGCTGGCGAATGCAGGTCCAAGAGTTAAAGAGGTTACACGAGTAACATACACCGTGTTTTTACAACAAAGCTCACGAGAGTTTATTGAAAGCACAAAGCACTTACTCTGGCATCCAGTTTCAATTCCACCAGAAAACACTGCCTGTAACTCAGCCATGCTAACTCGCAGGCATGGATTAAAGCTTATTTACCAAGTTGTAAAAGGGAGAAGCTCAAGCCCTCCCTTGCAGCGACACCTTTACAAGCCAACGAACTTTGCTGCAATGGTCTCCTTCCCGATCCTTTGAGCCGCGGGACTCTTTCTAGAGATGCTGCCCGGACCCTGGCAATTGCAGGAGCAGCTGTGTGCTAAAACAAGTTCCATTCTCTGCATACCATGAGACGCACAGAATATGCTCTGCACATTAAAAACCGGAGCATTGTTAGCCTTCCCTTCCCATTCTCCCAGCTCTCTCTAGCGGCGCTTAATGAATACCTGAACAAGTTCAATCAAGCTGTCAAATTGACTCGCTGACAAGTTAGACATTCTACTTTTCTTGGTGGTGATTTTGATTAAAAGGACAGGCAAGACAGAATCAAGTTATTCAGATGATAAAAGCAACCTACTAGGCAGAATGTCTTACAGGCAGGTGCCAGTTCGTTGCCCAAAGCAGGGGGGGATTCAGAGAAAAACAGCTCCAGCTCTCCAAGCCACTTGTGAATCCAATCATGTTCGAATGAAACAGCTACAACAGCATCATATTTGAAATTACACAGCCTTAAGATAATTAGTTTCTCATCAGAAGAACCAACGCGCTTCAGAGACCAGCATCACAACTAAGGATCGAGCCCAAGTTCTCCAGTTTGGGCGTACAAAATTAAACTCACATCGCTAAAGAGAAGGCTTGCAGCTCGTCATGCGTTTGCCTATTTCACAATTAAACCTTATTCAGAAGTTGGACTTCACGTCACTACGACACAACCAGCCCCGAATCCTTCCTTTATGTATTTTGCCAGGTAAGCACACACATTCCTGCAGCAGCTCAGCCCCAAAAACCTGCAGGAAGAGCAGGCAGAGGAAGGTGCAGGGGGGCTTTGCACCAAACTCACAGCTGGCCGGAGGGATGTCGCGCTCCTCATCCTCTCCACGGTGCTCCCGTTCTGCCAGCACCTTTGGCAGACCTGAATCTACCTGTTTATAGCAAAATGCCTTAACCGCAAGAGCAGCCCCAGTCATTACGGTTTTCACAGTAGTACGCAGGCAGAAAACAGCAGAAGTCTGGGCACCCAGCCCAGAGACTGGCTGGCAACGTGTCATTACCAAAAAAACATGTTTGTCTGCTACTCCCCGGTGGAATTTAGACCTGTCACAGAACACTAAGATTTCTGAAAGAATGTCATCTATCCAGCAAGAACAGCAGATAGGTTGCAAAGCAAACAGTCATCACCAGCAGCTATCTCAATGCCAACGGCTGCTATTTTCTAAGAAATGTTTGCTTTTTCCTCAGACAACCCCAGTAGCAATTACAAGAGGAGTTCAGAGCGCTGGACGCGGGAGTGCCCTGACAGACAGGTAAAGGTAAAGCACACCACTTCAGCAGACGAGAGCTGCCACGACTCTGGGCCACACGAAATGCACTCCCATTTACGAGGCAGGCAGAAGAACCTCAGCCCTGCTACCCACTTCTCTCCAATCAGCACCGACAATGCAGATAGTTATCTGCTCCTGGGGACAGAAAGCAGGCAGCAGCCAGGAGCTTGCAGCATTTTTTTATTCACTGCCTGGGAGTTGTGAGCGGACAGCTTGCGATGGACGAGGATTAACCCCGGCAGGAGGTTCCTGCCATTAAAACGTGAAGAGTAAAAAGGGATCTCTGCAACCATCACATTCACGTGGCTTCCAGCCCAGAGCTCTTCACAAGTTTACCAGCACAGAGCGCATCGAGCATCCCAGAAGAGGACCTCTGAAGCACGTGGACTGAGGAATGACACAGAAACGAGACAAATTCTGTATTAAACCAAATAAATTCAAACCAGATAAATTCAAAGTGAAGGACTTCATTGCCTATAGTATAACAAAGACAGTTACTTTAGGTTTTCCACTCGCTTATACTTTCTAAAGACCTAGTAATAACAGCAAGATTTCTGCTTTCCCTCTGATATACAAACATTTAAACCTCTCTTACACGTGGTTCCCCAAGTGATATCCTCAAGGAACACACTGATTGCTGTGGACTGCATGGCACCTGTTGTACTTACAGCTCGCAGGCACTGCACGAGCCCGATGTCACAGCTGAATCACAGAATCGGAGGGGTTGGAAGGGACCTCGAGAGATCACCAGGTCCAAACCCCTGCCAAAGCTCACCTCTGGGGCAGCACACTGAGGGACTCCACGCAGGTAAAGTCACTGGGATGACTCCGCTCAGACACGTCAGCTTCTCGCATTACTCCAGAGCTATCCAGTTCCTTAGTTTTCCTTTTTTATTGCGTTGTTAACACCACTTGATAAAAGCACATAATTAAATCGGGGGAAGAAAAGAAAACCCAGAGAGTTCCCGCAGAAATCTTCACACGTTTTTCCCAGGCAGGCTGAAGTTAAACAGTACCCAGGGAAGTCACTCAATTAGGTTGCCTTCAATTGTTAAACTGAGCAATTGAGCCTGACAGAGAAAGAGACGTGGTAAGAGCGGAGATTACTGCAGCCTTAAATTCACCCTTGGAGCAAAAGCATCTCAGAAAAATCACAGGAAAAAAGGGCTGGAACACTCAGAAGAGGAGGATGAACTATAACTAGACGGCCCCCTGAGGTCCATCTTTGCCTTCCAGTTTGATTAAGCCATTAAAAATCAAAACCAGATATGCCCTGCAGACTCAGCTCTCTTCAGTCCCATTCATCTTGCAGTTGCATATAAATCTGATCCCAAAACATTAGCTCTGAGTAGTCCATTGCATTTTTCCTTTAAAGGCCTGTACAGGAACTGTCAGCATGACTTTAAAGAATCATTGACAATCTAATTAAAAGACTCACCAAAGGATAGTGTCTGGAAGTGTTTAATTTTTCACATGCTTTCTTAGCTCCAAAGTACAAAACGAATGCTCCTCCTCCCTCCCTCAGCCAGAGAGGACTCAAACCTGCCAGTAAATCAGGATGAAGATACAAATTCTTTGCATGGTTTTAGATTACCTGACTTCAGGCAGTTGCTGAACACTGAGAAGCGATATCTAAACCTCTGCTGGCGAGGCAGCTAGGCTATTCACAGGAGTCCGGGAGATTCACGTCTTGAGCTAAGCTTGGAACAAATGCATGAGCCACGAACAGAGAAAATCTTGGCAAGAAAAAACAGTGCTTCCTTCTTCGGTTTGTAAGAGACGACTGTTGCTGGGAACACCTCGACAATGCTTTCCACAGCCAAAAAAAACGAAGCCCAGCTCTTATCTGCAAGGCAGACAACCGCTTTATCTGCAGGGGACTGAATGGCTGAGGCCTTGTGCTGAATCCCCTCCTTTTGTCAGGCAGGGATCGCCTCCCTTTAGAAACAGAAGGCAGCGAACAAACAAATAAAACAGGCACGCGGGGTCCCAAAGTGCCAGATCCCAGCACAGTCGAAATTTCTAAACTCAAACTGAGATTATTTGAAACACAAGCAATAACACGAGCAGTCTTTGCCAGGAACTATTTCAATACATTAGCTGATAATTGCAGTCTCAGCTCTAAAATCTTCGCGTTTTAAAATGCACATGGAAAACAGAACAAACTAAAATCTTCCATCGTAAAGAAGAAGCCACAAGCGTCCCAAGCAGGTGACATTTGCTAACCTCAACGCTTTCCACACCGACTGTCGGAGTCAGGCCAGGCCACGAGTCCCACCCCGCTGTTGCAGTCACCTCTTGCATACAAACAGCTCAGGCAGAGCCAAGCATCCCTCTGCTCAGGGCGCTGCACATTTCGATTGAGATTGCCAGCCTAGCAGCATTAACCCTGCCACGACACGGACACACCTTCATCATTAACTGCTCAACAGCAAGGAGGAGCAGATTTAAAGTGTAACTAGAGAGCAGAGCAGTCCTCCAGAACTCTTTTTTCTTGTGACCCGGAGTAAGTAGTTGGCATTTCGGTTCGCCTTTCCGTAACGAGCAACCTCCCTTCGTAAGACAGTCACCAGGAAGATTTATACAGCATTTGGAAAACAGAAAACAGCACTGCGATGTGAAGTATTGGCATCGGTTTCACTTAAGGAAGGTGTAAACCTAAATGCATCTTCATACAACAAAGTCACTCGAAGAAAGTCGTTTCTGGTTCCTGAGCTTTTCTTCTGACAGCAAACCTGCCTGACCTGTACCGAGCCCATCTGCTTCATCAGGTAACCACGCACCCAAGGCCGCAGCGGTGCCCGCCTTGCATTTTAGGTGACCTCTCCAAACAAAGGTTCATTTGGGTAAACATACCCAAAACCACACGTTCTCGGTTGGGCCTGCCTGAGTCAACGCACAAGCTACAGCTGCAGGTCAAGCAAAAAGAGATTACTGCCGCTCCTGACTCATCCCACGGCGCTATCGGGAGCTGAAATTCCCCTGCCTGAAGCAATCACTGGGGCCAGAGAGTTCCTGCTGAAATCCAACACCAAGGACAGTCCCGTCCCGTCCCCCTCCACGGCAGCTCTCTTCAAGATCAGCATTCCCAGGTCCTAAATAACAATTTTGTGTTCAATATTCCCAGCCCTAGTGGGATGGAGGTAAAGATGCTCGGAGTTACCCAGAACCCAGCCCTGGCGTTCTGGACACCCAGCCCTAGGATTATTTTGAAGCACGCTCACCCACAGGTTGTTGGCGTGACTCCACCGACCCGCTGGTACCCTTATTACTTGGTCTGTTTTCCCGCAGCTGTTTTGCAACACCCACAGACGTCCCTCCTGTTCCTTTACGCACGCCCTTCTCCCAAACCAGAGGCACTTCAAAACCCGAATGTTTTCCACCACTCTAAATCCACCAAACCGCACGCAAAAACACATCACAAAAAGCACCCAGAAAAAGCTCCGCAGTTAACGTGCGCGAAGCGTAAGAATCCAACCCAAAAAAAGAGCCGAGTGACGGCTGACTCCAAACCCCCTCTAAATTCACAGCCCCCGGGAAGGGGACGGCCAGGCAAACCCAAACACGGCTTCACCTCCTCCAACCCTGACGGGAACGCGGGTTTTAGGTCAGTAAATGCCAGGCTGGCAGTGCAGGGGGTTACGCTGCAAAGACGCCACAACCTCCAGCCTTGGCCGCGGTCTCCTCACCTTCCAGCTTCACCCAACCCAAGCCTCGTCTCCCATCCCCAAACGTGAAGGAAAATCCCCCCATGACAGGGGAAAATCACCCCAATCTGCAACTTCTGGCTTATACCAGAGCGGGATAAAAGCACGAAGGCGCTGAGGTGCACATTTATCGCCTTCTGTGCCCCGTGACACCCGCCCCGCTGTGGAAACACCTGGCGCTATCGGCTGGGAGGAGCAGAAATCCCCAAACCGACCCGTTTTTACATCCAAGGGCACAGCTGGAGACGTGAGGGTGCACTCCTGAGCCCGGCTTCCCTCCAAGGGCTTCGAAGGAGAAGCGGTGCCTGTGAGGAGCTCGCCTCAGGCACCCGCCTGGCACCGGGGGGGGGAGATAACGGGGCTGGGGGGGGGGGGTAATGAGGCCGGGGGTAACGGGGCAAGGGGGCAACGGGACCGGGAAAGGAGGGAGTGACAGAGTGAGGGGGTAACGGGGCCG
>NC_048920.1:1374035-1381844 GCF_011077185.1 Oxyura jamaicensis
TCCCCGTGAGGAGAGAAGCGGCGAAAGCCAACCGACGTCCTCCCGGCCCTGCTTTGGCCTCGAGGCCGCGGAGCCCGGCGGACAGGGCTCGGCCGGGACCCGGCAGCGGGGTATGGGGGGGTGTGTGGGGGGTGTGTGGGGGGCCGATCCTGGCCCGCACTCACCGGGACTCGGCTCCGCTCCGCGCTCTGCTCCCGGCCGCCAGGCCTCCTCCCCCCGCCCACCCCCGGCAGGGCTTCGGAGGAGGCGGGGCCTTCCCAGCAGGACGACCAATCAGCGCCGAGGGCTTGAGGTGCCGCGCGAGCCGAGCGGCCGAGAGAAGAGTGACGGGCGCGGCGGGAGGCCAATGGGAGGCGGGCTGCGTTGGGGTGCGGGCGGAGGGGCGGGGCGCGGAGCGCAGGTCGCAGCGCAGAACGCGCGCAGGTGGCGGCGCAAAAAGCGCGCAGGGCGCCGCGCAGCGCCTGGAAGCGGTTTGAGGGGCCTGGGGCGTGCGGAACGGCCCCCGGCCGCTCCCTGTCCTGCCTGGCGGGGTGTCCTGCCCAACCCCTGGTCCTGCAGGGCAGTGCGGTGCCTTGGCCCCGTCCCCCCGTTCCCGTCCCCAAGGGCTGCGCCGCTTCTCTCCCCTCCCGAAGTCAAAAAGAGCAGGGTTGTGTCAGGCGCGTTCCCCAGAATGATCGGTCTCATCCTCCTGCACAAGCACTTTGGGGAAGCTCAGGGGATCTTCATCAGCTCTTCTCGCAGCTCTGGGGCGCCTTCAGCGGGGCGGCTGGGCCACGAGGGCAGAGAGGCGCAACAACACAGCGAGGCTTTTGCACAGCAGGAACAGAGGAGACCCAGGCAGCCCCTCCTCACACACACGGCTGATGTGTGCAGGGCTGCAGCAGGATTTACTCACTGAGGCATTTCTGCCACTCTTCTTTTCCTGTCCCTAAAAGGCTCTGTGAAGAGCCAACCACCCTTCAACCACCCCCCCCCCCACTTTTTTTTTTTTGAATGTTTTATAGGATCAACAGTTTGACAGAAAATAGCACGTTAGAAAACATCCATTCAAGTACAGCATCAGCAGGAGGAAGGTTTTATCAGCACCCAGAGCAGAGCTGGCAACGCAGCACAGCAGCAGGAATCACTTGGCTGGCAGCAAGCAGAAGCTTTTAGCTGTGGCTTCAGCAGCTTTCTGGATGTTTCAGCTCTGTCTCGCCTCCAAGTCCACAGCTGTTTTCAGACCACGATGCTCACGGCCTCTTCATTATCCTAACAGCCCTTGTGGATTCAGGGAAATGCTGCTCTGCTAAGAGGTAGCCAAAGCCCGGGCTCCTTGTGCTAGCTTCCTGCTGTGTGGCACCACTGCCAGTTTGTCCCTCCTTTGCTATTACCATCCCCACTACCAGCCCCCGACTTGCTCATCTCACTGGAGCAGAATACGACCTCTCCTCCTGGAAGCAAATGGCAACATCACAAGGCATGTTGGTTTTGGCCGTAGCACTAGGAATCCTTATGTGCTTTCGTTTAAAACGTTACGTTGGCTGAAAATCCCAAACAAAGAAGCAACACAGAATACGGTCAGCAGTAAAATAAGTTAGAACAGCACAACAGGACAGAACACATTCACAAATGGTGGGATCCCTCCTCACCCATCCCATTACCAGATCAGGCTGCTGGCCTCCATCGGCAGAGAGCAGAGGAGCAAACCAGAACCAGCTGCCATGGTACACAGCAGGCTCCTGGCAGGAGAGATCCACCTTTGCTCTTACTGTACAGAACAAAGCACACGGGACAGCCCTGTCTCGTACACAAGAAACATACATAACAGCGGGAGCTGATCATCTTCAGGCATTAGATGATTCAAGGAATGATTACTACAGAGGTGGTTTGCAGCCTCGGAATGCACAAAGCCATTTCAGCTGTAGCTCCCAATAAAAAGTTCACTGCGGCCTCACAAGCTAGGCATTTGCATCAGGTATTCCAGGTCAGTTTAACTGCAAGTTAATCCATGCCGCTTCGCTCCCCCCCTTAGACTTCACGTACACAGAGGCTCTGAAGCTCCATTGCTCAGCGGGCTGACGATTCACTGAGCGAGGCTTCCCTTCTGACCTGTCCACAGCTCTCTGAGCTCCACTTTGCAGCCAAGATCTCGCAGGGCAGCTTTGGCCACATCGTCACAGTCCCTGTGCGTTGCACGAGCTTCTGTTATGAGGTTCTCAGCTCCCATCTCTAAGATGGGCTGAGAAAAGTCCCGGCTCCGGGAGACCAGGTTGCGGATCAGCATGCAAGCCTGTTTCTGAAGAGAGAGGAAAACAAGAGGTATTAGCATCTTCCACAGAAAAATACCATCCGAGTGCGATGCTGGCACACACAAAGCAATCTGGCTCCAGCTAAGGAACCTTTTCTGGGCAACCAAATGTGAGATGCTGTAGAAACAAACTATTTTCTGGGAGAATAAATGCATAGACAAAAGCATGGCTGTTATTTATCACTGATGTTTATACAACAAATCCTCCTGTTTCCATCCAAGATTTATTGATGTTCCAACAGGCACCATGATGTGCCACCCAGGCAATACCAAGTGCTTCTTTAAATAAGACTAAGACAGATGCTTTTTTTTTTTTTACAGCAGAGCCACCTTTCCACCCCAATGTACGCTCTTCCATCCACCTTTCCTTTCACTTTGCTGCAGTAACTTAGGCTACTCTCTCAAAAATATTTTCTAGGGTATTTTAATATTCTGGAGAGCACAAAATGAGAAATCAGAAGCTTGCCCAGGCATTTTACTCAACTCTGGAGAAAAGATGGCAGTGTCTCCTGTGACACATCACAGTCGCACAGGATGGCTCTGGAAGAGCCCATCCTCACCCTGCTTTTTTGAGGAACTTTTCAGTGTTCATCAAGTGAAGGACAAACGAAGCAGTGAACACAACCAACACCAATCCTGAATGAATAATCAAGAGCTCTAAGGCAAATACCTGGACAGCCACTTCTCGTGGGTGTGCTTTCATAGCCTGAAGAGCTGCCAGTGCCCCTCCGCCTTCCATGATGACATTACAGTTCTCAGGTTTGCGCAAAGCCAACATGCACAGCGCTGCACAACCTTGCTCACAGATCTACAAGACAAAGAGGAAGAGGAACTCAATTGCTGAAGATGTTGTTTAAATAAAACTAAGTCATTGGAGTTCTGTTTTCCTGTTTGGGGGATTTTTTTAATGAATAATTTTTAGTTTCTTCCACTGAAACATCTTGCTTCTCTGGCATGTGAATTAAGTTTCATATGGTCACTTAAAAAATATTTTAAATAATTTCAATAGTGGCTGAAATCTGATCTGCAGTCCCAAAGGCGTAAAACAATTCATCCATTATTCCCTTATTCAGGACAAGGAAAAAGATGTGATGCAGTAAGGTGGGCATACCTTTACATTTACAGAAATATTTGCCAAAGCATGCACTTAACATCCACTTGATGGACAGTGGTTAAGGGTTTAGTACATTGTTCAGGTTATGAAAACAATTTTGTTAAATGCCATCATTTAACAAACGCGCTTAGAATATATCTGCCCTCAGCACAAGCTGTTTATCAAGAATAAGAACGCAGCTGTGGGCCGTTCCCCTCCACAACGTGAGATAAGGCTGCTACATCATGCAGCCCGAAGCCCTCCCTTCCCAGCCACCGGGGGACATCATCATCAACCCAGTAGCTGCATACCTGAGGGTTGGCAAGGTGATGGCTTATAGCGAGCACAATGAGGTCGGTTCCACCAGCGCTCACTATGGCATCTTTCACGTCGTCGTTACCTGCAACCGCTCGGATGGCGCTCAGCACCTGCTTCACCACATCCTGTGTTCAGCAAGACAAAAACAGCTTAGAAAGCAGAATAAGAAGTTTCCCAGGCTTTTGGAAGCCATCCAGAGCATCCCCCAGCAACTCCACTCAAACAGCTGTAATTCCCAGCAAAAGTATTCTCAGCCACTCACGTGTCAGGTACACCTTCTTGCTAGACAGAATAATAAGGAACCTGTTGGTTGGCAGAGGTTTTCAAAGTTTAAAGAATAAAACATCAACCCTCTGGAACCTCTTCTAGCTAGAATGGTGGAAAACCAGCAGCTCAGCTGTTCTGGGAGCAAGCAGAGCTCTGCTTGTGGACCAGGGAGGACAGAGGAAATGGCCATGAGCATGGGGCACAATCACTTCGTTCTTATCTGACCGAGCACATGTAATCTAGTTCTGCATATAAGGCTTCAAACAGGGAGGTAAACGGGGTCAATGGCTGGGTTTCAGCACTAAGTGCACCTAAAATAATGCATTAATTCTAAGGTCTACTCACAGCTAGGATTAAAAAATAAATAAATAAAAACTATCACAACCTGCTGCATTATCCCCTCTCCCCCAAGTACACGTTCCATCACTCACTGGATGGTCGATGCTGTCAGCCAGGAGAGACACCATGAAATTTAAGCCCCCGAGGTCCACAATTTCTTGACAGAATTCATTCCTGACAGAGAGGCGAGAAAGGGTGGCACACAGTTCACTGAGAACACCGGAGTTATCTGTGAATGCTGTGGAGGAGAGATGATGAATGGAGTAAGTAGGAGCAAGCAGAGCTGCTAGCAGAATCAAGGTGTTTTCGTTTGCTTCATTAAAAACTCAAAAGCCACACCACCCCAGGAAACAGCGACTTCCCCTTTATAATTAAAACAGATCACCACTGATGACATTCTGTTCATTCTGTAGCTAGACTGAGAGAGAATACCTTTCCCCGGCAGAAATGCAGCACCTCAGCAGGGATAATGTGTCTGTAAACCTGCACTGGGCTGTAAAATCCTTCCTAAACAGACTGACAGATAGCTCTGATAACTGTCACCTTGGTGCTGCTGCTAGCTCTGGAGCAGTCATTGTATCTCTCTCTTGGGGCACACTTCATCAAAGGAATTAAATCACGTTAGCAGCAAATTTCCAAACCATCTCTGGGGAACTTCAAGTTACGGCCAAGCACGGGTTTGAGATAAAAAAGCACAGACGATTCAAAATTAAGATCAACAGCCAGGGGGTTAATTGTACCTTTCGCAGCCTCAATGAGGACCCTCAATCCATCGTTTTCCAACACGATCATTTTGGCATGATCATGAGCATGACCAAAGGGCACACGGATGTCGTCGTCAAACGTCATGATCCTGAGCGCCGAGGAGGCCGTTCGGACGACATCAGCGCTGTCTCCGTGCTGCACTATGGCTCCGGTGAGGAGCGGCAGCACCCCGCCCTTCACAAAGTCCTGGCGGTTCTGCTCGTGTTTCAGACAGGCGTGCCGAATGCATCGGATCCCAGCCAGAGTCATGTCAGCATCCTCTCGATATTCTTTCAGAGTTTGTAGCAGTAGATCCTGACCAGCAGCGTCAAGCAGGTCTGGCTGCCCATCCAAGATGGCAGACAGAGTACAAAAGGCTTTCAGCATTAAATTTCTGTCTCCTGAAGCCAACTGGCAGGCAGAGAATACCACAGAATAGGCACCATTCTGCCCAGCCAGGTAGCGGAAAGCCAGCTGCTCTTTGCACTGGTCAGCGAAGACCACTAGCTGCTCGGCCATCTCATCGAGATCAGAGTCAGCAACACACCTCCCAAGGGAATCTAGAGTCTAAAAGAAAAAAAAAGAAAAGAAAAAAGAGAGAGAACAAGAGTTACTTTTCAATCTGAACTGTGAAGGAACAGTAACAGCTCGTTAGAGTTGGTTAAATTTGTTTATTTATGTCCTGCTTTTAAATTTCAAATGAATTTGAACTAGCTAAGAAGCAGACATTTCTTAGAGCAACATTTTGTCTTCATGCATCAGTGTCACAACATCCCTGAAGGTCAGTCTGACCTGCAGCAAGGGAACTGGATCCCACTAGCACATTTCACAGGGGCCAAGGGCACGCACAAGTAGTTTTATAACCTGACTGGTGCGTGACTGCATTGAGTCCTCCAAAGAACTAGCTAACAGCTCCTACTTGTTACTCCTATTTCCTTCATTAAAGTTCTTCTGTGCTTTGACTACACCTGACAACAGCAGAATCTGCTTCTGAGTTGTAAAAGACTGTCTCTCCCTTTCCTAGCCAATAACTATTGGTATTTTGCACTTACAAAGACAATGCTACCAAAAAGTACAAGCCAGCTCTTTGACGCTAGCTCTGAGATCATGTGGGATTAACCACTTGTTTAAGAACTCACAAAGAAATGGGGCAGGGGCAGTGTGTCTCATGATTCTTAGTCTAATACTCGAACTCTTAGTTAACTCTGACCTTTAGAAGACAACACAAATATAGTCCTACCAGCAAGATTTCATGCTTTTGCTTTTGACCATTTTCAGAGGCAGGCTGCCGCACAGCTTTCACAATATTGCTTAGATCAACACCTAAAAGGAAAAAACAGAAACGAGATTCATATTAGTTACAAGAGCTTAAGCAAAATTTGTTAACTACAGCGAACAAAAATAGGCTTGTTGTAAAGCATGGATCAACGCGCAAAGATGCCGAAAGGCTGCCAAAGCTCTGGTTAACTCAGGTACATCCTGCAACAGGGAAATAATTCTGACTAAATCTCAGCTGGGGAAAAAAAAGTTCAATTTCATTCACTAAACCACACCTTGCAGTTTCACTTAAAGCAGTTTCTCAGTCATAATTACTCCATAAAACTAGGTTAGCAGTAATAGTATCTACATCCCACTTTACATAGGCCTTATTTCAATACCGAATGATCAATCTGCAGATTGGTTCTCCGGAATTTTGAAAAACCTCAACCTGTAATAACCTAATTGCAAAAGCGGAATTAATCTGCAATACCTTGGGACTCAAACTGCTGCACAGCCTCTCTCACAGCCTCCTCCGGATCCATTTCAAATTCCGTGATGTTTTCCTGCACGGCATCATCAAACGTTTCCTGCGCAATCTGCTTGGATCCCATTGTACTCGAACGGAGGAAACTCCAACCTGCTCCTTCGTCCTGTCAGGAGGAAGGCCCACAATTAGCTCTGCTGCGAGACCTTGTGAGGTTAGGACAGCACACGGACGGCGCCTTGCTCTTTCCCAAAACACGATGCAGAGCTCGAAACCGAAAAAAAATACTATAAAAAGGTGAATTTTTAACGTGTAGAAACAAAAGAAAAAAATTAAGGGGGACCCGCAGAGGCCCAGGACTGGGGCAGGGAGGTCGCTGCAGCTCGGCTGCGGATGGGAACGTGACCAGGGCCCGGCTCTCAGCCCTGTCAGCCGGCCCTGCACCCCCGGGGGCTACCAACACCCACTCTTGGGCTGCTACCACCGCCCGCCCCGGCCCCGCGCACTCCCTCAGCAGGCCCGGTCGGTCACGATGGGCCCAGCCTAGCCCCGGAGAGGGCCCAGAGCCCGGCCTCAGGTGCTGGTGGAGACCGCGGGCGCTCAGCAGAGCCCGGCTCCCCCCGGTTCCCCCCGATCCCCCCCGGATCCCCCCTCCGCCCACCTCCGCCTGACAAAGAGCAGCGCGCTGAGGCGCCTGACCCGCCCCGGCCACCGTACGCCCTGGCTCGGCCCTCTCAGTGCGCATGAGTCAACGCGGCGGACGAAGGGGGGAGGAGCGAAAAAAATCGCACCCGCCCCCCACAAGCAGAAACAGCGCGGAGCGAAAAAGAGCACGGAGGCTCTTGGTGCGCATGCGCACCGCGCGTACTCCACACACATGCGGTCGGGAGCGTGGTGCGCAGGCGCAGTGTGCGGGAGCCGCCAGAGGCGGAGGGGAGGGGGCGGGGGGGGGGGGAGGAGCGCGGGGGCTGCTGGGAGGTTCCCGGGCGGCGCGGGGAGGGGGGGGGGGGGGGC
>NC_048920.1:1381944-1382436 GCF_011077185.1 Oxyura jamaicensis
GCTGCGGGGCCGGGCGGGGGGCGCCGCCGCCTCGGTGAGGGCAGGGCCGGCTCCCGGCGGGGCGGGGCAGGGGGCGGGACGGGCCCTCCCCTCCTCCCGGGGCCTCCGAGCGGGGCGGCGGGCAGCCAGGGCCCGGGGGGGGCCCGCTGAGGGGTGAGGAGGGCGGGAGGTGGCGGCTGCGGCGGCTGCGGGTGTTGCCCCCTCTTCTCCTCATCCTCCTCCTCCCCTCACGCCGCGCTTCGCCTCAGGTGGGGCGCGGGGGGCTGGGGGGGGGCTGAGGGGGCGCGAAGAGGGGCTGAGGGGGAGGATAAGGGAGCTGAGGGGGCTGGGGGGAAGAGGAAGGGGCAGAGGAGGAGATGAGAGGGCTGAGAAGGGGCTGAAGAGAAGATGAAGGGGCTGAGGGGAAGATGAGGCAGCTGAAGATGGGCTGAGGGGGAAGATGAAAGGGCTGAGAAGGGGCTGAGGGGAAGATGAGGGGGCTGAGAAGGGGCT
>NC_048920.1:1382446-1443598 GCF_011077185.1 Oxyura jamaicensis
AGATGAGGGGGCTGAGAAGGGGCTGAGGGGAAGATGAGGGGGCTGAGGGAGAGCTGAGAGGGATGAGGGGGGGTTGAGGGGAAGCAGAGGAGGCTGAGGGGGAGCTAATAGGACTGAGGGGAGAGCTGAGGAGGGGGAGCTGAGAGGGCTGGGGGAGGGGGACTGAGGGGGGAACCAGAGGGGAGCTGCCGCCACCGGGCACTCTTGGGAATCCGCCTTGGCCGAACCTGGTGGGCGCCCAGAATGTGCCGGCAGCGGGAGGATCTCTCTGGCGGCCGTGCCCCGGTCAGGGACCGCATTGTGCTGTTTTGCTACAGGGGGAAAAATGGCCTCTCGGCGGATCACACGGGAGACGTTTGATGCCGTGGTGCAGGACAAAGTTAAGAGGTATCGCATGGACCGGACTGATGCTATGGAAGACCCAATCCATCATTTTAAAGGTAAAGGAACCCGGGCATGACGTGCTGTGGATGATAGCGGCTGCCGTGGCGATAGCTATCTTAGATTTCTTGGCTTCTGTTTAGCCATGTTTGCCCGAAACGTGGACTTGTGCTGGTGTTTTTCCACATCCATTTTCGTTTTAGAGGCTAATGGCTTGGTATGGCTGACACTGTTTTAATGTGGAGTGCAAATTCCAGGCAAAACCCGAATTTCAAACAAAGGAATTCTGTGCGGGCTGCATCTGAGAGTGGGTCCAATTTCAGGGCGGTCTCCAGAGACATCACTGCAGGATGGAATTCTGTTGATGTCTGATGAGTTAAATAAATGTAGGAGTGCATTTGAGGCCTTTGAATCTTTGTATTTCGTGTTATTTTTAGAGAAAAAACAAAAAGTGGGATGTTAATTTAGTGAATCTATACAAAACATCTGCAAATTCTTTTGTCTCCTAAATTTTATTTGTCCAGAAAAACAACACGGATTACATTCATGCAAAGCTGGGTGTTTTAAAATGAGATCTGTTTTCTTTAAGTTGTCTTAGCTTCAAAGGAATTATTTCTTTTAAATACTTAATCTTTCTGCCTCCTGATTTTAAGTGCTAGATTTGGGATTCCTGGATACCATACAGGAAATTCTGCTATTTCTGACTGTAATGTTATCTCGGATGATTGCGTATGAATTTGTAGAAAATATGATCTTCTGTTCAGCTGTGGAATTCTGACAGTCAGTGTGAGAGCAGAGCTTTTGATTTTTTTTTTTTTTTACACCAGGGAAGTCTCAGTAGAAGCATTATTCACACAATATTGGAATCTTCCTAGACTGAGAAAGTTGTGATCAAGTAGAAAACAGGCTTTATAGCAGAACTCGTATTTCAGCTTTAACAAGAGCAGAAGAGGATTTAATTAATAGTTTTGCCATGTATGCGTAGGCATTTGGGGTCATTTATGGTTTTTTTTTTTGCGTATTATAAATTGTTCAATGTATATAGGAAAGCAAACAGGGATATCTTAAGCTTAGGGATGCACACTGTTCTTCAAAAGTTTTGGTATGTTGACCCTGCAAGGGTCTAAATTTGCCTATTATATTTTTTTTTTCCTAAGACTACTTCTGTGCATCAGCATATTTATGTTTTTATCATTGCAGCTCATTCAAGGCCTGTCCCAAGACCAAGATACGAAGACAATTTCCATGATGATGGAAGATACGACAATGCCCAGCACCATCCACACGATGACTGGAGCGAAGACCCTAGAGATGACTATCCGGGACCTTCTTACAGAGCTGCGAGCCCTCTCATTAGGAAAGATAACTATTACCATGAACAGTACGGCCGCCCAGTGACTCGTGACCGGGAGTTTGGCCACCCAGCATCTCGAGATCGGGAATTTGGCCGCCCAGCTACGCATGACCGGGAGTACGGGCGCCCAGCTACGCATGACCGGGAGTACGGGCGCCCAGCATCTCGCGATCGGGAGTACGGGCACCCGGCCTCTCACGATCAGGAATACGGGCACCCCGCGGCTCACGACCGGGAGTATGGGAGCCTGGCTTCTCACGACCAGGACTACGGGCATCCCGACTCTTGGGAATCCACGGGACCGCATGAAACTGACTTTAGTTCTGCAGATATTTTAGGTGATTTTAGATCGCCGGGGCTCATGGAAGATGAATATGGCAACATGGAAAGCCAGGAGTATGAGGTGGAGTTTGGAATTCAGTCTGACAGCGAGTTCCGACCCCCGGTGCGGAGGGGCAACATTGGCAGGGGAAGAGTTCTGCGAGGAAAGCGCATTGTGAGGGGCGCTGCTAAAACTAAAATATTCAAAGGAGATATCAAAGCTCCCCTAAAGAAATGGAACGCTAAAAAACTGCAGCCAGGCCCTGATCAGAAGCCTGTTGTGCAACCTGATCAACTGCCAGAAGCTGCTGAACGGCCTAACCTGAGGCCGGTGCCTATCCAGCGCCCTAATCAAAAGCTGCCTCTGCGACCTAATCAGAGGCCAGCTATAACAACCCAGAGACCTATCCTCAGGCTTCCGAAGCCTGCGCACGTTTTTAGAAATCTCAATTTTGACCTTGTGGACAAGTCAGACATTTTCTCAACGTTTGGAATACAAATCATAAAGTGGGCTGGATTTCACGCAATAAAAAACGATGCGGAATTTTCCCGGCTCTTTGGAGCTCTCTTTGAGCTGGAGACGGAAACCTGTGCGAAAATGCTTGCTTCGTTCAAATGCTCCTTAAAGCCAGAACACAGAGATTACTGTTTCTTTACTATCAAGAGTTTACAACATGCTGCTTTGAAAACTCCCAAGGTGGACAATGAATTTTTAAATATGCTGTTGGACAAGGGTGCTGTGAAAACAAAGAACTGCTTCTTTGAAATAATAAAGCCTTTTGATAAATACATAATGAGGCTACAAGACCGCCTGCTAAAAGGTGTTACACCTCTGCTCATGGCCTGCAATGCTTACGAGTTAAGCATTAAGACCAGTGGTTTTGGTAACCCCAGAGAAATGGCAAGTGCTTTTGAAACCACTGTTTCTCTTTGTCGTAAGTCTTTGGCACTTCTGGGTCAGACCTTTGCCTTAGCATCTGTTTTCAGGCAAGAGAAAATACTTGAAGCTGTAGGGCTCCAGGAAATGGCTCCAGCACCAACACTGTTCCCCAATTTTGATGATTCCACGTTGTTTGGAAGAGAGTACATTGAAAACTTGAAGGCTTGGTTAGAGAAAAGTGGATATCCAATTCAGATGAAAAAAGCTGAAGCAGAATCCCCAGTACCGCTTCAAAAACCCTCTCCTGACACTAAAGTTACAAGTGAGTGAATGGTTGTAGAATGCCTTGCAGTACGTAACTGCTTCATTTGTCACTGCTGCTTAGTCTCGTATCTTTTATAGCTTTACTAGCTCAGGAATCCCAAATTCTGGGAACTCCATGTAAATCCCTAGCAGTGCTGGGGCAGGTAATTCTGTCTGCTGTAGCTCTCACTTCCAGTTCTGTGCCAGGCTGTACAGATGAAAGTACGTCCCCTTCCTGCCCTCTCCCACACGTGTTCGTGTTTCAAATCAAGGATTTTCACCTCGTGCATTTGGCTGCCTCAGCTGCCCTACCCTCCAACGTCACACCTTCCAGATAGGCCAGGACCACATCTGCAGCTGGCTACATTCCAGAATAAACATTTGCATATAAGCAGAGTCAGAGACGTTCCCATTACCGGTTTTATCAGCTGCAGGCCTTTGTCTTCAAGTTGTTTATACACAGTCTGTAGGAATGCCATTTTCCCTGCTGTCTTAGGCCAGTTCATCCTGTCTAAAGCATTCCTAGCCATTACTGTACTCATCTGCTCTTACCTAATTGAACTTCAGATACCTTTGCTGCGAGGTCTTGCAACGCTGACACCAAGTGACTAATAATTTGCGATTTACCCTTTCAGAGTAGTGTTTGAATGTACTTACTTTGTTTCTTCTCCTTAACTTCTTCCAGTACCAAGAGGGGGCATTTTTTTGTGCCAATACATTGAAAAATTGCAAATGTCAGTATGTCAAAGAATAACAAAGGTGACGTATTCATACCCTGTTGATGAAAATAACTCAATGGCTGCATTTTATTTCTTCCTACAGTCCCCCAGCGAGCTGATCGGAAAATTGTAGAGACAATTGAACAGCTAGTGAATAGCATTGTTTCGGGAACCTTGTCTGCCAAAGAGAGAAATGCTCAAAAGAACAGTCCTGAATACTGGTAGGTGTGTTTGAACAGTATGCCCTGCTACTGCTTTGCTCTGCTGAAAGTATTTGGATTATATTTCATTAAATTCACTATTTTATTCAACGGGGGTAAGATCAAAGCCTGTTGTATATTTAACTAGATTATTTGAAAATCTTTGTGCTTCCTAAAGTCCCTGGAAACTGTCCTCTTGCTCCTGTTTTGTGTAGAAGACCTCGTTCCTTTTGATCTGTCAAGGATGACTGTATGTCAATCCAAGTTCAAGATACTCAAAATAATTTACATTTACAAGGTGAAAATATTAAACGAATGTGGTTAAAATAAATATATAGTAAGCTTTATGACTTCCTTGCGTTCTACAAGTAATGTTGGAAAACGAAAGCTGAGATGCTTCCAAGTGTAATAATCTTTAAATATGACAGTATCACTCCATGGGTGAATTGCAGCATAGCTGATTAATTACTAGCCAAATGATTTATGTCAAAACCCTCCATCATTTCTTTGCTTGGCATACTTTATATTTACTTACTGCTTTAGAAATGAAGATGCCTCTTAGGCTTTCAGGTTTAGGCTTTGTTTTATGTGTATGATTTTCTTTTGACTTAGGTTCTTGTCTGATGAAGATAGTCTAGAATACAAGTATTATAGGCTCAAGCTATCAGAGGTGCAAAGACGGACATCATCGGGAAAAGAGGCAGGTGGTGAGGGCAGAACGCTAGAGGAAGCTGCAACAGAATCGGTCAGAGCTATGTTGTATGCCAGGAAAGTCGCAAGTATTAAGAGAAGGCTATTTAAAAGGAAAAGGCTGGGAATTATTGCACAACATGGAATTCGAGGAAGGAAGGTGAGGAGAGCAACCATAGGGACACAGACTGTGCTTTCAGCTGGCACAATGCTGAAACACCAAGACAAGCATCTTCAAAGTTCAGTCGAATCAAAGTCTATGTCAGAAACCAACACGTCTGAGAAGAATTCTTCCCTTGATGCAACCTCATCTTTACAATGTGCCACCAGTTCAGAGGCCCCTCTGCCAGCAGAAGAAAAGGCGGATTCTGAAGATTTATTGGCACCATCTGAACTTTTCCTACCGTTGCCCTCTCAGTTTCCTGATGGTAAGTGACAATTCAGGATTAGATTTTAAACTGCAAATTAAACTGGAAATTCTAATCATCATTTGTTCTGTGAAAGTAGATAGTCCTAAACTGAGCTGACCTTCCAGTGATGTGGATTTTGTGTGGATCTGTAGATAAGGAGTGTTCTGTTTTCTGCAGTGGATGCTAAAACGATGGAAACTGCTGAGAAGCTTGCCAAGTTTGTTGCTCAGGTAGGACCAGAAATTGAGCAGTTCAGCATAGACAACAGTGCAGATAACCCAGATCTGTGGTGAGTAACCTACACATTCATCTGTCTGACCAATAAGAAAAATCAAAATCTAGCTAAACGATTCTTAAAGTGAGATTTCCTTTTATTATTTTTGACATGCATGCTTTTATTTGATATGTTTAGGGATGGAGGATTTTGAGCAATACTTCCTCTTGTCCTGTTCAGCACCTCTATTAATGGTAAATGTCCAAAATAACTAAGAAAGAAAATCATTTCTCCAAAATGCACGTATACTGAAATATTTATTCTTTTTCTTTTATATCCTAAGTAGTCAGCTTGCATCTTGAAACAAGTGTTCTGCCAAAGTGTTTTCAATCTTTTTTATTTTTTTCTTTTAAATGAGGCTTTGATTACAATGGCCCACGTGACCTAGCATAAATTAGCACAGATCTTTCACTTTTAGTTGTACTGTGCCAACAAAAATGGAGCCCTGCTGTGTTTTCTGTCTCCTTCAGAATCAATAAATCTATTTCTACATACACCATATAACTGAAATTCGGAAGACCTGAATTCTCTTCTGGGGTCTGCTGTTTGCCTTCTGGGTGATCTAGAGCTAGCTTCTTGTCTTAGTTTGTCCATCTGCATAATGAAGAAAATTGTACTAAATTCTTCACAACACAGTTTGGGAACCACACCTCTTAAGAGTTGAGGAGAATGATTGCTGTGCTTAGCTAGCACATGTTGTAGGGGAATCCTACAGTTCTTCAAAAACATATCTGGAATGACTACTCAAAAAGCTAATGAGAGATTTATTTGTAGTATCTTACTTGTAGATAAGAAAATCTTACTGATGTTATTTTCGTTGTAATTTTTGTCCAGGTTTCTACAGGATCGAAGCAGTTCTGCTTTCAAGTTCTACCGAATGAAAGTCTATGAGTTATGTCCATCTATTAACTTCAGTGCTGTGCCAGAAGCAACCGATGCTGGGGAAAATGCTAAACCTGAAGAGAGAAATTTGGATATTTCAGAAGAGGAGGAGGAAGATGAAGAAGAAGAGGAGGAAGACAATGAGGAGGAAGCTGAGTTTGAGGAGGATATTTCTCGACCTTTGGAAGAAATGGAGCAAGCAGAGGAGGGAGAAGAGGATGATATCTCAGCAGGTAGAAGTGCGGAAAACCTTGCTGAAGAGTTGATTTCCAAGACAGGAGAAGAAATTTCGACAGGTGAAAAGCAGCTAGCTACATCATCTGATGGTGCTATACCAAATCTGTCAACACAGGCATCAACTCCTGCTCCTGGTACCCTATTTCCACGCAAACGAATTAGCAGCAAATCTCTGAAAGTTGGTATGATTCCTGCATCTAAAAGGATATGCCTCATAGAAGAACCAAAAGGTGAGTGCTGCAAATAAGTTTTGTACATATCAATACAGAATTTGTGCATTTTATGTACTTTGTTACTGATTGTTATTGGCTGAAAGAATTGCACTTCTTTAATACGAAAATGAATACAGCGTTCAGATGGAAAAGGAAATTCTGAATAAATGGTGTAATGCTTATTTTGTATTGTGGCATAATAGCAAACTTTGCTGTTTGAGATTGAGATATACCTGCGTAAAACATCATTCCTCAGATATCTCTAACCTGTGTGAATGTTACCTTTTTTCTGGGGCTTAAAAAACCCCCAGTCGTCATTTTGGCAGGTGTCAGTTCATCGGTGTATGACAGGTTTAACAGGCCTAAGTATGGCACTGAACACATTTTGAGTATCTGACAACTCTAAATATATTTAGACTTTGGATTGGCCTGCTAAATTTTGTCAATACAGCCACAGCAGGGAGGTGGGTCATGATATCGTAAAAATTGAGATCTAAGTAGCTTAAAGCTGATCGTATGTGCTCTGCAGCTGCTTTAACAAACATGTTTTCTCTGAGTAATGATTTATTGGTGAAGGCTGTCATTTGTGATATGAAAATGATATACAATAACCCCATG
Organism: Oxyura jamaicensis; assembly: GCF_011077185.1. Classification (NCBI taxonomy): domain Eukaryota; kingdom Metazoa; phylum Chordata; class Aves; order Anseriformes; family Anatidae; genus Oxyura; species Oxyura jamaicensis. Next base: position 1,389,928 of record NC_048920.1, read on the forward strand.
TAGGTCCAGTCTGAATTTTCTGTCAGAGTATTACAGAAGCTCATGGAAATGGAAGGCCTAAAGTCCTTATCATCCATCAGTGTATTGCTGGCAAGATATATCCAAAACTCTATGCATGAATGCACTCGATTCTCTTTTTTAATGTAGTTTGGGGGGCAGAGGGGAGTTGTCTGACTGTTTTTTGTTGTTGTTGGGTGGTGGTTTTTTCTTCGTTCTGATCTTTCTTGATGACTCTGGCCTTAGGCCAAGGCATTGAGTTAGAGTTCCACTTGAGCATGTACTTTTTGAGTTCTGTATTAAAATTGGTTTTCTTTACAGCTGATTCTTGTCTTTGATTTGACTTGCAGTGCATGAACCTGTCAGAATTGCTTATGATAGGCCTCGTGGTTGCCCAGTTACAAAGAAGAAGAAGGTAAAGAACTCTTCTGGTTTGCCATTGCATTCTGAGAATCAACTGTCTTTATAGGAAATAGCCTCTGACAATGTGTTATTGTCAAAAATTCAAATTAAAATAAGAACAGCCCGGTCCTCAAAAAGATGAAATCTGAAGAGAGCCGTGACTCCTGTTATCTTGTAACTACCTCTGTCAAAATTAAACATTCCATGATTAAAGCACTATTACTTTTTTTTATAATAGCTGTGTGTTAACCCTCTTAAAAAAAAAAAAAGAAAGGAGTGCTTTGCTGTCTGGAAAACGTATTTTTTTAGAACATTTAGTGAAATGCCATTTGCCTGCTGCTGTATTTGTAATATGGATTCAGTCATTAGATCATTTAATGGTTGTTAATAAAAAACATAACTGCCATTCAAAATAAGAAAGTATACTCCATTTTAATAATGTAATTAAACAGATTCTGAACCTGAAATACATATTTGTGTGTGTGTGGTAAACTGGCAAGACAGTTATTTACTCAGACTTTTTTTGTGTGGCTACAGGAAGTGCTGCTGAAAACATAATTTTGCATTTCCAGAATCTTAGACACAATTAGTTTATACACTTTTGGGGGGAATAATTTTTAATATATTATCTCTCTCTATAGTAACAACAAAATCTTTTTATTTTATTTTTTTTTTCCTCCCCACAGAAACCAAAAGATTTAGAATTCTCACACAAGAAACTAACAAACAGGAATGTAGGTTTCCAGATGCTTCAGAAGATGGGCTGGCAAGAAGGACATGGCCTGGGTACACGAGGAAAAGGAATCAGAGAGCCTGTAAAAGTGTATGTAATGGGAACAAAATACAGAAATCTGACAGCTGTGGAAAAGGCTGGGATTCTAGTAGCAACTATTTTAATCTAACCCACCTTGATGTGGCCAGTTCCGTGTTTTGTTTCCTTCTTGATGTTGGCCTCTGGCCTCAGCAAAGTTGAGCGTGGAGACTTCACGCATATTTCTGGCCAGGCTGGGCAAAGTGTGGTCTGGAAGGTGGCTGTTCCTTGCTGTACAATCTGACATCACTGAAGGCTGCAGTGTGAATGCTGCAGGGTGTGGACACTTCTAAAGATACCTGGGTGCCTCTGTTATTCAGGAGGTGTTTTGTTTGACACATTTATTTATTTATTAACACCTAGTATTATCCTGGGAATCTCCTTGCTGCCGTGCTAGGTACATACATAACACATAAATAGACCTTAGGAATATTATGAACAATACTCCCTAGGTTTAGTCAACAAAACATTTTCACTGTAAATACATGATGCATTCCACTGCGTGCTGAAAGAGGTAAGTGCATCTGCAAGGTAAGTGTGCTTTTTCCTTTAAAGTGTCGTTTTGTTTTTGAATCTTCATTTTGTCTTTTAAAGTTGCTGTATCCAGTTGCTGCCAGCACAGAGAATGGATAATATCTCCTTCAACTCCCTGACTGCAAAAGGAGGCAGAATCAATTTATTTCTCTCTAAACCCACATGCCAAGCTCTCAAGCCCATGCATACAGTTTGTGGGTTAACATTCTGGTTTCTCCAGGGATTTTTATTTTCTCTTCATGCTTTTGACAGTATTGGTCATTTTAATTGGTGGCATGTTTCCAGTTGTTTGTTTTCCTTTCTTCCTTATGGCTCCCCGTGGTCCAGTGGCCATTACTGTATTTTCCATTGATCTTTCATCTGCAGCAAATGGACAGTGACAGAGCAGCATACCTCTTCTGTGGCTGTCTGGTGATCAAAAGTGTTAGAACCTCGGGTTCTTAACTTCAGAACTTGTTGGGACCAAAGATAATAGTAATTTTATTTCATTTCTACAGCTCGTGGCACAAGTCCTGCTGCACAGCTAATCATAAGCTAATTGTAGCTGGTCCGACAGTTAGTCCCTCACATTCTAAAAGATTCTGGCTGTGTTTAAGAACTGCATTTTTAGTATGTGAAAGTACTGTTTTTCCAGCATGTGTCCTCTTGTCAGGACACGTGCAAAGTAGTGAAGTTGTGCTTTCTGTACCCCTTACAAAAACTTGTTTACCTTTTCTGTAACAAAGAGGTAAGTCCATATCTGACTGTTTTCATGGTGTCTACCTCTCTTTACTTTCCAGCCAAAGTCATTCTGTGGACAATACTTTACAACAGTCTCAGTGAGAATGAAACCAGTGCAACTTAACATTTTGCTTTCTCTTGTTTGTTGCTTTGATACAGTGCTGTGTTTTTTTTCGCCTAGTAACCTGTAGCCTCTACAGTTTCCTCCCCTTTTTTCCTCCCAGCTCTTCTACTGATGACTTGTTTAAAAGTCCATGTGCTGTCTCATCTCCTCTGAGCAAAATGGGAAGGATTAATAATCGTAGCCACTCCGATCCCAGCCTAGAGCTTTTCTTGATCATTACATAACTCTGGTATCTAAAACTGATACGTGGAGGCCCATCAGTTTTTAGTGGAACCTGAGGCTCTTTTTTATTGGAAAAACTTACGGCTTGTCTTTGAAAGGTTGCAAGAGCAGCTCATATTATAATTTATGTTACTCTAAAAGGTTTACGAATTGGGTGGTGTCTCCTCAAGGAAATGATGGCTCCAAACATTTTAAAGGGAGTTTCATGTTAGCCTTGTGTTGCTCTTCCCTGTCTTGAGAATTTTAATTGTCACAGCTAGGGGTCTGACTAATTCTGCAGTTCATAAGGCATCCTAAAATCAAAACATATCAGAAAAAAAAAACAAACAAAAAACAAAACAACCACTTAAAGGCAGAACACAGAACGTGTGGGATAGACGTTCCTGTGAGTAATTATCTTATGTCTTTGATTAGTTTCTTTACTCTGAAAGTAGTCTGGAAGAGGAACTGTAGTGTAACTATCAACCAAAACAAGTGTTCTTTCTAACTGGAAGGACGAAGCAGCCCTTAAGTAATGGAAGCAGCAAATGAGATGCCTGCTTCAAAGAGTTCATGCTCTAAAAACAACAAAGAAGTCCAAATAAGTGTTTTAAGAGTGTGCCTATATAAGGTATTTGGTATTTTGTAAGCTGTCCAATTCTTTCTGGAAGGTCTTAAATGCAGGGAACACAACTCCATGTGGGAACAAATTAGACCAAGAAATCGAGAGGATCTTTTAGGTGCTTTACTTCTAAATGTAATTTAAAATGTGACTTTACTTGTTCATGCAGCTGCAGTGTCAGACTCTAGTACCATTCAGAAATCAAAAGAGCATCCAGGATTTCTGCTGTGGACTGTAAAGTTGAATGTGCTTGTCAGAGACTTTGAATATTCTTATAGACTTGCACAACAACCTACTTGGCTTAAGTGGACCTGTTATTACAGAACTTAGATAAGAACCATTTTTCTCTATTTAAGATTCTCAGATTAATTTCAGTACATGGGGCAATCTACAAAGTTTTTCCTACTTCATGTAATGAAATCTCTAATAGGTAATACTTACGTAACTGACCTGGAGGATAAACCTGGCACAGGGTGTCATTCCTGTGGCAGAATTTTCATTAATCGTAGCTTTCTAATGGGTATGCCCTGTGCAAATAGCCTGAAGAAAGAGATGTTTTTGTTAATTATTGTCGTCTCTGCATTCCTGTGGGTCATCCTCTCCCATCTACTTCCAGGGTAAAAAGCTGTTTTGATATTGCTGAGGCCCGTCTGCTTCTGTTGCCATGTTTGGATGAAGAGAGAGATGAGTTAATGAGTTTTTGTTTGTTTGTTGAAGGGCAGGACCTCCAGGTTTTGACTGTAGTGTCAGTTGTGTAAGACTTCAGCTTGCTTGGGGTGCTAGAAATCTCAAGCAAGCAGCATTATGTTCCCTTGGTAAAAAATTCATCTTTCATGCAGAGTTAGTGGTGTTTCCTACTTACTCCTCAATGTCTCTGACTTCTGCAGTTTTTGAAATGTAAGAAACGAGGCAATTTTTGCCATCTATTCAACAGAGAATCCTATCTGCCATGAATAAAGTGGTTAATACAAAAATTCATGTAAGAATTTGATCTGTTAGATGATTCTGTCTACAGTGTTCCATTAATATGGTAGGAACACTTTCTTCTAGTGGGTGTTTGCATGTGTAACGGGAGGTGGGAAATATTTTATGGTTGATCTGGTGTGTCAGGTACCAAGCCTTTGCTCCCTTCCTCCCCCAAATGAAGCAGAGGTACTTTCCACTTGAATTGTGTCTGTTGGAAGGTATTGTTAAGATCTCTTCTGCACATTGTCAAATGTAACGGAAACAGTGTGTTCTAACTATTCATTTTACTCCCTAGGGGTGCTACCTCTGCAGGGGAGGGCTTGGGTGTTGCAGGGGAAGAAAATAAAGAAGATGCATTTGATGTTTTCCGTCAAAGAATGATACAAATGTACAGGCAGAAAAGAGCAAGTAAATAGGTATGTGCAATGGACAAGTCTGGTTTGTGAATTCCTGCAAACATTAAAATACCATTTTTTTTTTTAGTCTTCCTTTACCAAGAAAATATGGTTGTTTCCATGAGTATATCTGGCTTCTTAACGTTTCAAGAAAATCCAGCCCTGCCTTGAACTGCTGAATTACCCCAAATCTTACTTTCTAGGTATGACATAAAGAGACTGGCTCACTAGAAAGTGCATGGATATGCAAAGGCTGCTGTGTGAAAGATCTTCAGCAGAGTATGCCAGTATGAAGAACTCTTTGTTCTATAGTAGTGGACTTGAACACTAATGTATTAAAACATTTTCCAAGATTAAAGTTAGTCTTGTATTTAATTGTGCAAGCTAACAACTTGGATGTCATCTTCTGAGGAAGAAACAACTGATTTTGTTCTTGGAAGTGCCTGTTTACCTATCTCTTTGGCCAAGTTTGCCTGTTTTGTGATGAGATGGCTTACTACAAACAGAATAAGCAACATTAAAATTATGACTAGCCTGCTTCGGCTCTGTTCCTTTCTGAAGCCAAGAACCTTCTCAAATTCAGATCTTAATGCAAGGCAGTCCAGTTTATATTTTACTACATTTTGTTGATGAGCTAATCTTCTGATTCACTTCTGGAGTCTGCATAAAGCAGTTTCTTTTCCTCTACACACCAATTTCAAGAAGAATCTCTACCTGTGTACTTATTTTATATAGGATTCTATACTTTAAGTGTAGGATGAATAACTGAGTTCATCCGAGTCTGAGAACACTAAACTCTTCCTTGAAAACTTCGGCTGCTAAGGTTTTCCATTGTAGCAAGCAAGCAGTACGTATTTTATGTGTAATTTTTGATTTACACAAATTTGCAGCTCTTGTCCAGCAAATTCTTGAATAATCTCTTTCCTTCTCAAAGAAGTTTTAAATCATGACCAAGTGCAATCCATGTGTCTGCAGAAAATGCTGAAGGAAGATAACTTGGAAGTCAGATAATCAGAAGCGGAGCATCAGTTTTTTAAGACCATCAGTTTAGAGAGTTATTTCTGTTTCTATTAAACATTTGCTTTGCAGAAATTATTTGACTGGAAAAAATCCCAAGAAATAAGACAAAAAGCTTGTCATTCTGAGGGACTATTCCTGAACATACTGAAAGGGAAGACTGGATTAATCTACTCTGCTTCAACAAAAAGCAATTCCTAACTTCTTGGTGAAGCAGCTCTGAAGACATGCAAGTTTTAGCAGTGTTACCGCAAACAAACGTTCAAGGTCTGATCATTCATCTCTTTCAGACTAGCACATCCATAAGAGAGAGATCTGTGACTGGATTACTGAAAGTGACAGAATGTAATATCACACTTTTTAGCATACTCCTCCATCATTACCTTTCATAAACAAGTCAAAAAGTCTTCACTTGACTGTTACAGTACCAAAACCTACTTCACTGACATTCTCTTTAAAGAGTTTATCTTGAGCTGACGCATGTTTTGCTTACTAGGATTGAGTGCTGTCTTGCTGATGTTTTCATCCTGCATCATGCTTCTTGCAGAGCAAAGAGCTTGTGGTACACCACTAATAGCACCCCACAGTAATGTGGCAGCATCTCAAGTTCCTAACTGACAAATACGCAAGAAAATGTGCTCTTCAGTTATCAACTTGCCTGTACCTGCTGTTTAAAGAACAAAATTATACTCTCTCTATTAAAAAGCCTGCTGGTTGAAAGGGAGTGTCTTCGTTTTCATTCTGCAGCAACAAAACTTTTCTTGCCTGTAACAACCAGTTTTAGTTATGAATGCAAGTTTGTTTTTTTTCTTTACAGTATGAGTCTGTGAAACCAAAAGAAACGATACCATGTCATGGTGTAATTTTCTGATCACTCAGTTTTAGTTGCTTTGAAGCACATGATCAGTAAATAAAACCATAATGGCAGGTATAGAAAAATACCATGCTGGTAGCTCTGTTTTTCCATGAGCATCACGTCTTCACCTTTACGTTACAAGAAGCTGAAGCATGAAGGCCAGAAATACAAACGAGTTTATCTGGTTATTACACTTGATTAAAGGACAGGTTAGGGGGTTCTTGTAGGCTTTACTTGAAAATACTTAAAATCCATGAATGTTTTGGACCACAGGCTACTTTAAAGGTCATCAGTTATGGTATTTGGCAGCGTGCACTTATCTGTTAAGTTCCCATTTGGATTTGTTCTTCACTGCCTCTCTTTCTTTCCTATGCCTGTTCAGCAGTTACGCAATGTAAAACTCGAGCCTTTCGAAAAGGAGATCTGTCAGTCACAGCCTGTTTTAGAATGACAGTCTGGAACCAATATTGTTGGCTTCTGAGCTATTTCTCAGATCCCCTCAGAAGCTTTTCTTTTATAGTTTCATTGATGAAGCTGCCAGTATTGCTGTTCACGATTTTTATTTCCTTGCAAACTTCCAGTTCACCTCTTCTTTGACATTCACATTTTGGAAGCATTCTTGATTATATGTTACACTCCTTGCAAAAAAGGCACGAGGCAAAGTGTAGTTTCACTTTGGATTGAAATCCACTGATCCCAGATCAGCATTCTGTGCTACTCTGATTTAACCCGAGTTTGTTGGGCATAGTACCATTTGGGGTGCATTTGCTAAACACCTACTTACCCAATCTGGGAAAACTGTTGGTATCCAGATTGGAAAATGGTACCTTCCTTTCTGATTGCAATTCAGAGTATAATGCTGTCTTGAAAATAAAGGTGAACATTGGGAAAATCTTAATCTGCTACCCTGGATGACTGTAGTAGTATGGTCTTTCTTGTGCCAAACTTTAATTTTGGACAAGATATCAGCAGAGCAGTATTGGTGCTGAGATTCCAGTGTTGCTCTCAAAGTGGGTTGCCATTTGCCACTTTTATCTTGTGTTACCAAGAGATGACCTTACGCTCCTTTTCCAAAAGGAATTTCCTTTTATTTTGACCTGCTTTTGCAGGCAGCTCTGATTTGAAAATTTAAATACGTGTACATGTGAAACGTTTGTTATGCAGATACATTGCCTTGTTTAAAGTTTACTAGCTTCTTTTCTGTTATTTTAGTTCCAGGCTCTCTTCCATGAAGACTGCAAGCTTCAGTGAACATTTTAACTAACTTCAATGGTGTGTCTACTGTCTTTTTTTTTTTTTTTTTTTTTTCCATTAATCTTGTAGAGCAATTTGCTAGTTTCTGTTCCGTACAAATTGGCAGTAGTGCTTAGCTAGTAACTTTAGCTGCTTATGTTATTGGGTAACTGACATTTCTTTTTAGTGTAAGTAAACATGTTAGCATTGTTAATCTTTTAATATCTGCAATAAATGTAGAACTAAACAATTTCTGGTTTAAATGTTTTGCTTGTGAATTTGGCCATTTGTAAGAGATATGCATCATTTTTTGGCACTAACAAGTGGAATTGAGATTATGCAGTGTTACATTAGTGTAAAGCAGGATTTTATAGTGTACGAGGGAAGGAAGGTCCCTCTGTTTCTGTGCTGCTAAGTGTTTCTGTTGAGAATACCCACTAAATAATTTCTTAGTCACTGTTTCATGTGGCTTCCAGTGCTTTAAACCCATACACAGCAGTGTTACTCTCCACAGGAATGCCAAAACCAAGGTGCCCCAGTCAGAATGTAAGAGTTTTACCCTTTGTTCACGTATCCCAGGAATTAGATGTCTCTCTGATTTCCTTTGTGTACTGACTTTAAGAGAGCAAAGCTTTCTCTTCACATATGTGTGTGGTTTACTGTTGCCTTTAAATTCACATTCCTTTATAAGACAGGATATGAGGGGGGAAATTGCAACAAAATGAAATTTAACAATTGTGCAGCCACCTTCTATTTAGAGGTGAAGTGAGAGTGTTTATTTGCTAAAGATGCCGGCTAGGTCTCCTGTCCCTTGCTTTTATACTGACAGCTGTGGCATGCTTTACTAGACAAGCTGAAGTCCTGGCTATACCTTTTTCTTCCTTTTCCTCCTTTGCCTTCAACAATTTATTATATGTAAGGTTCTAGAAAAAGGGATGTTTGCTCTTGTTGGAGAGAAATGAGGAGATCCCCATTTTGGGAAAGATGCTCTAACAGAGTGAAAGAACTATAGTTAATAAAAAACACTGTTTGGAGTAATTGTGTTGGAGTAATATGGATTTTTTTTTTGCCTTCAAGGCTTTTATTTGGTGTAATATCAGTGACGTTTTTCCTATTTATTGGTTTTTGTTTGTTTATTTTAGACAACACTACAGCATCCTTAGTGTGAACACTTAATCTGTGCTGAGATGTTACTTCTCAAAATCAATGTATAGTATTTTTTTTCTATTTTTTTTTCTATTGATATTCCATTCTGCTTTAAAGTTAATCCTGATGTATGGTGCCCAAAGAAAGTCTGGACTCAGAAATTCAACTACTGTTATTTTGGATCGTTTTCTATCCTACAAGCAGGTATATTTTCTAATTGAAAATGAACTCCTGGAAGTGCTGTACCATCTGTCATTCTGCATATCTCATGACTGAGTGGCCAATCACAACCAGACTGTAGATTTGAGCAATAATAAACACCTGAAATGAGAATATGCTCAAAGAACAATAGGGTACTTCTGAAATAAATAGTTTTTGTGATCCTTGTTACGTAGGTAACTTGCTGGATTGCAGCAAGCGTGGAAAATGTTTGCATTATCTGTGGGCAATAAAGTTACTGCTGTTTAAGAAAGTGCTAGCACCCAGTGTGTTCTCTTCAACCTTTGGTGCCTAATTCATGTGATTAGAAGGTTGTGCTAATTTCCTTGAAAATTACTTCCCGGGCAAGACTCTGCTCTGAGAGGGAGGTCATATCTCATTATCCTGCCCCTAGGCAATGAAGCAATGGAAAAGCAGCAAATAAGGAAGAAAGTCCTATTTTTAATCAACTTCATTTTTTTGCAATTACTTGTTACAGATTATTTCATTCGTGGGGTTAACAAAAGTTCCTATCTTTCAGTGGTTTACAAGACCTGTTTCAGAAACTGGATAGGAAATCAGAACTTTGAAAAACAATCTAAAATGAGAGAGCATTGACAAGTCCCAACCCCTAAGTTCTGGCTTTATTTGCCTTAGCAGTTCCCGTGGGCTATTTACCACCGTTAGCGGGAGGAAGGGTGGTAAAGGCAGTTTGATGCAGTTCTAATTTATCGTGTACACCGCATACAGAAAACTCCAGTGAAATAATTGTTCCTGTTCAGTGCTGGCAGTGACACGTAAGTTGCTCCGAGGATGCAGATCTGTTCTCAGATGTATACATATGTGACATGTATGTATCTCCCAAACTCACCATTTAATCCCATGTGACCACTATATGATACTATATAATAAATACTACTAATAATAAAGAAGACAAACAGTTCTGGGCGTAATTTGGCACAGAGAGAAGAGAAATAAAAAGCAGCTGTCCCTGCCGCCTGCCACCAGTCACTTCCACACGTTGGCCCCACCGCGGTGCTGGAGAAGCACGCGCTAGGAAAGCCAGAGGGAGCGAGGGGCTTCCTTAGGCACCGGGGAGCGGGATTTTCCTCCCGTTCCCTCCGAGGTGCCCTCAACATCGCGGGGACCCCGAGCGGCCGCGGCCCCCGGGGCTCGGTCGCCGCCCGCGGGGTTGTCACGGGCGCGCCGCTCCCTGAGGCGAGGGGAGCCGCGGCCATCTTAGGGGGGCGCGGGCGGGCGGGAACGGGGCCCGTGCCCGGCCTCGGGCATCGCGGTGCGGGGTGCTGGGTTATCCCCTGAGGGGCCGGGGGGTGATGGCTGTGGTGTGGCTGGGTGGCCCTGCTCCTGTCCCTCAGGCTTGGGCCATCTCTGCCCCGCTGCGCCACCCAGAAATGCCCCTCAGGGAAGAGCAACACGCTATGGGAATCTGGGCTGGGAATTAAGGTTTTGTTTTTTTTTTCCACAGAAAGAACAATGGGATGGGACTGCATGGTCACAAACGCTTGGTGTCGTTTACTGCCAGGACTAGATGTCCCAGGTGCTGTGAGCAAAGCTGGTCACAGGAAAGTATGAAGTGTGCAAAAAACGTCTGTTCCCAAATAGTGCAGTCATACCCAAGGAGGCCTCTACTGTTGGCCAAGAAAACAATTTGGCATTTATGGGTATGGACAATACCTGTGGAGAATCACACGCTGGATTACAGTACAGGGTCAAATACGAGTTATTTAATAGTATTTTGAAGTTTCCAACCTGTATTTATTAATTTAAAACTATTTTAATCCAAACAATATTTTACTTGGCTTATGCTAACGTGAACAGTTTCCTCGGCTGTTGGCATTGCCAACTGATAGATGAAAGTGCAAACAGAGCAGAGATTCCCTTCATGAAAGCAGATGTGGAATCTGACTTTGTTGTTTCTGTAATTGCAGATGATACTACCTAGCTTTAATTTTGCTTTGAGTTGGCTGGGGGGCATATTCTTTTAGGTGTGCCGCCAAAATTTCAGGCGCAACAGTATCTGATTGAAATTAGCTTAATAAAATATAAATTCTTTTTACATAGTATGGTCAATTTGTATACATACATTACTTTATAACACGTACCGAAACTGGTGAATTATTGTAGAGAAGAAAGCAGTCGTAGCTATGATTTTTCTTAGACACTTAAGAGTAGCTGACTGCTGCAAAACGTTCCCACTAGTTCTTAACTCTTTGTAAAATCATACTTAGATACCCTGCTGAAAATCTGAAACATCTCAGCTTGCAAACCAGAATCACAAACGCAGTGCAAAGCTAATAAATAAATGCATTGTTTGCTGGTAATAACTTGGACTTGCCATCAGAGTAGGGTATGGTTCTGATCAGTATCAATATAAGTAATAGCTACAAAATCTTATAAAAGAGGCACAGTTGACCACATCTTATAAAAATGAAGGTAACCAATATTATATTAACTTATGCTTTCTCATGCTATCATTGGCAGTTTATTAGAAAAGCTACCTTACAGTTACGCTCTGCAAGAAATGGGGGGTTATTAACTAGTTTGTAGACTGTGAGGAAAATAATGATTTTTGTCTTTCAAAGATTAGTTGAAATAACTAAATGTTTAGAAGGAAATTCAGTATTTTTTATATACCATTCTGAGATATAACAGCAACTGCAATCATGTTTTTTATTTTTTTGTTGTTTCTAGTGCATTGATAATTTTGCCCGGAGTATAGGATATAATACTTCTTCTGACTTGCCTGACAAAGTCTTGCAGTTTGTTCGAGATCACCCTCTAATGGATAATTCTTTAAATCCAATCGGTAAGAGGCCTGTGCACTGAAGAGAAATTCACATTACACCAGGATAGTAGTAGACAGAGTCACTGGCCTAGATAAACAAACATATGATGTTATGTTTCTAGGAACAGGTGTTTTTATTTTAGCAAATGATACTATTCATTTTTATGTATTTTGTAGCAGATTTTTTCTGGAGACTTCAAAAACGTAGAAGTATTCATTAGCTCTGTTTGAAGTTTTGCATTCAGAAGCTGTCTTGCTAGTTTAATATTTTCATACCAGTTAGATTAAATGTTTTTGGCTTGTTGGACATTAAAAGGCTCTCTTTAGAAATTTTCCATATCAAAGGAGGCTTCAGGTAATGATACTTGCAAATTCAGGGATTGCTTGAGGTCTTTTTTCCTGGAAAAAAAAGTCATTGCTTCTCCCTTACTGAAATAAAAAATAAACAGTGCTTTGAAGAATTTCAGAAATTCCTTATGCCCAGGAATGTCTTCTAAATCTCCATCTAATTTCAACATGAATTATCAGGCTACAGTGTTATGCAATGTTAAAACAAGTTTATCTTTAAAAATACGTTTCTTTTTATGTAGATGATGGATATTTGCATAAAGCTTGCAATTGTGATGGAGAAATGTTCATTGTGGAAGAGCTACAGCTGTTTCTGTCCCCTGAGACTGTGCAATTTCTCCAGCTGTCTTGTAAAAGGTAGAACTTCTGTCCCTGCATATGGAAAGTGACTGCTGTAATAGCTTGCCTCAGGCCTTGCTCTTCTGCGTTGTTCTGACTTTTAAATATTCTGTAAATGCTTCATAATTCTACTTCTATCACATATTCATTAATATCAGAAGTACAGTACATCTTCTTATCTGTAGAATTGTGTGTGTCAAAAAATAACTGAAACAAGCCTTTATGATCATTAAAAAAATAAGGAACTCTGACATTTTACATGTTATGCAAAGCTGTTTTTTTTTTTCTCATTTATATTACCATTTATTCTTATAAGCTTTTTAGCTAATGATTTTTTAAATAAATACCAAAAATATTATAATTCATGTTAGATAATGGGAGCTTAAGATCTCACTGCCGTTGTAAAACAAGAACTCCCTCCTGTGTTTCTAGGGAATGCTCCATGTAGGATCCCTATCTCAAGTGGTCCAGCTGCCAGTTCCTGTATGCCCCCGATACAAGCACTGCTGGGATTGCATCTTGGCAAGAGATCCTTACTGGGCATGGTCTGAGTCTTCTAATGAAGGTGTTCTACTGGCAAACCAAACTGGTCATACAACGTAAGTCAAGAGCTGTTGTTTCAGCTGCACGCCTGATGTCAGATTGCTTTCTTTGTAAGTGCGCTCCTGCTGTCGTTTCCAGTTTGTGGTCACTGGAATTCTTACATTGTAGAAAACCACAGAATTAAAATCATGCTGGTTATTACTTTTGAACTAAGAAAGATGAGAAAAGCACACTGAACTGGTACCACCTAATGCTCTCAAACCCCCACAAAGTCAGAATACTTTAGTCCAGGCTGAAACTCTTACTCTCAAGGGAAGCATAAATGTGACCCATTTGGAGCTACTGGTTCCCCTGTTAGTAAAGGGATTTCATTACCTGTTTTCAGACCGGTGGATTCAATTTGATATTTATTTAAATATGTATCTGGCTTGTTAAGTTCAACTAAATCTGCAGTGTTCTTACTTAAAAACATTATCTTCATAATTTCAGAAGATAATGTGAGAAAATTTGTCTTTCCCCTTGGAAACAACGTTCATCTTAAATGTGTTCCTCTGTGGAATCTGGCAAGAGTAGTGTGGAAGTTTAATGGGAGCAGACTTCGGGAGAAGGACTCTAAACACCTCCTCTATGATGGAGGAATAGCAAAATTTAATGTGACTGCGGATGAGGCTGGATTCTCTGATTGTCTCTCAGTAGAGAAATCCAAAGGGAAGGAATTCCATACCACTGAGGCCCGCTGTGCCCTTTAAGTCCATCAAATACAGAGAAGGCAAATATTAATGCTGCAACAAATAAGTACAACGAAGCAGGAGTTGAGGGTTTTAAGCCTTCAGTACCAGCTTACTGCAAGAGGCAACAAAACAGAAAGCTGTGGACAGCCAAAAAGAGAAGCTTGTTTTAAAACTCTTGGGGGCTGGTTTTGCACTTCTTTTATTTTTCTTATTCGTTTTGAATTTCTGTAAGAGTCATTTAGCTCTGCCTTGGAAGATCAGAAAAACCAGTTCAAAAACCACCAATGCAGGTTGTTTGGGAAGTCCAGCACTGGCTACAGAGGGATCCAGCAGCAAAAAGCAGAGTTCAACCACACAAATGGACACGTCTTTTGTTAATGAATAAACGCTTGTGAGCTTTTCTTAAGGAGTGCAGCCCCAATGCACGGCACAGTGCAGGTTTTACAGAGAGCTTGCAGCTCGCAGAAATGTTTGGTTAAGATGATGTTTCCTGTTAAGGACTGTGGAATGTAAATTTGGGTAGGAGTCAGAAGCTCAGAGTTGGAGATGACAAGCTGCATTGTGCATTACACAGATGTGTTACCACATAGTGCTTTTAGAAGCAAAATTCCTTCTTTGGGTACATTTTTGACACATCGAAACCACAAGAATAAATTTCTTTCAAAAATTGACGCTGATCTACTTTTTTGTAATGTTGGAGTTGCCCAATTACATAAATTAATACTTCAGAAGCTAATAATACTTAGTATTTAGTGCTTGTCACCTTCAGACTTTGTGTTTAATCTACGAATAGCAACTAATTAAGTCTCCCAATGCCCCAAGAGGTTGCTACTACCCTCATTTTTCATGAGGTTAAATTACTTGTCACTGACCATAGTATTCATGTCAGATCTAATGCTTTGTTAGAAGTTCCTGAGTCATCTTCCTATATTTTTTCTTTCTCTATTTTCCTCCCTTTTCCCTTTATTTAACCTTTCAAAAGGCTTTCCATACATTTATTTTTCTCATATGTTTTTAGTGACCTTTATGATGCATCTTTCCCTGTCTGAAAATGCCATGAGCTGACTTATGTACGGCATCATTGTTCTGGATTTATTTCTGAGGTTTGGTCAAAACTCAGACACTGTAGCTCCTTTTATTAAAGGCCATTGAAAGTTGAGTTTTCCGAGACACTTTTTTTTTTTCTAATAAATGTTCTCTTATGTTTTCTGGTTTGAAAAATAACATGGGTTCTCTATTACTGAAATCCCTGAACAAAGGCTATGCTGCCTCACTCTGTCTCATGCCAGACATGCATAAAGTACAAGGCTGATTCTCTTCTAGACTTACCACATTTCTTCCAGTTCCGACATAGCTATGGAAGAAGTCTGCTTGGAAAGGGATCTCGCTGTGCTGAAGTCTGCACCGAACTCATAGCAAGGCACCTCCTTTCAGGCTCTTTATTTTATTTTATTTTATTTTATTTGAGGCCTTCTTTCTCTCTGGATCAAATTATTCTTCTGTTGTGCTTTGTAACAACAGGTTCTTGTGTATTATTACGTGCAAATACCATAGAGCCAAGGTGAGGCGAGCTGTTGAATTTGCAAGGAGCAGATTGACAGATTCCTGCATCTGTCTTTTATGCTGGTACTTGCCAACACGCCAGTGTTTGCACTTCCTATGGACAGAAGTCAAGGTGGAAACTGTGTCAGCCTTTCTAGCGAGGTGAAGCCTAGCACGCAAAGTGTGGACAAGAGGACTGCATGAAATGGACATCCGAAAATTAGAAGACTGGATATCTGTTGGCAAACTGTCATGCCACGAAGTCAGGCTGTGTTTCAGTGACTGTCAGTGCAACACAGAAACCAGATCTGAGGTGCACATCTTGTCTCATAGTTTGAAAGGGAGACTACTTCCTTACAGGGTTCCTTTACCTCTATTCCTAATCCCTCTATGCAAAGGGCTATATGGAGATTAATGATGCAGACTGGGTGGTGATATGTAATAATCTAGGAAGTGATCAAAATTTCCATTCTTATCTTTGGGGACACTTAACTCGCTTCCCTCGGTGGAAGGAAGTGCAGATGGAATACAAAACCCTATTTCAGAAAATCCTCACAAGGCTACCAGCATTTGGTTTTAGTTCAATTCCTGCTGATCTAATTACCCTAATTTAAATGTGTAAAATAATTAGCTTCGAAGAGTTGTAGATAAGTTTCTGTTAACAGGTCGATATGAAAGATACTGTGCCCTACTTTCGGTACTGACTTCGGTGCAGTTTTAGTTCTTTTGTCATTGGTTCCCATGTTGCACGTAGGAAGGACAGAGAATATGGGGCAAGAGGATTGCTGGCGCTCAGCGGTGCGACAGAGCCGAGGTAGTCCTGGGGCTGCTGGTGCAGTTGCCAGCTGAGAACAACCACCCACAGCTTCTCCAGCTTGCATCCTGCAACGACTCTTCGGAGCGTACACCAATCCCCTGTGAAAACACATTCCTCCCCCCCAGCTCCTGACACCGGGTCGGCTTTCTTGGTTCCAAAAATCTCTTGTGCTGCTGGCTGCTGCCATCATTTCATGCAGAGTATTACCCTGGTGTTCTCCGAACATGTCTGTCTAATGTCACACTTAAAATTATTGGCAGCAGACAAACCACAGCCTCAGACATGGGCACTAGTGCGGGTGCTGGAGACGAATCCCAACTGCCAGTAAACCTCCCTTTTAAATGCCTTACAGAAAAGGATGGAGGTGAAATGCTGGAAGCAGAATACGAGGTGGTGGTGGTATCACTAGTGATTATGCTGTTGGTGTTGGACTCCGATATTAATATTGCTGAATTCTGAATGCTACTCCTACCTTTTATTGTAAAATTACCAGCACAGAGCTTACTATTCTGGTACAAATTCTCAAGTTATTAACGCACAGAGAAATTAATGTGCAGATCTGCCTGGGATTAACAAAATCTCTCTTGGGAAGACTTCCCATTAAAGTGTCCTGATAAGTGAAGGGGATGGGGATCATTCAGCAGCAACATAACTCTGCAGCACTGAGTCTGCTCACGGGAGGCTTCGTTAGAGTAGGGCAACATTTTAAAGTGAAGCAAGCGTTTTGGGGAAATGAACAAGGAATTTTGGTGTTCGATCAGGATTTGAGTGTACTGGTGGAGGTGTCTGGGAGGAAATGTCAAAGCCACGCTTCAGGTTCATTACTCGACGTGTCTGTATGAGAAGCTTGCACAGTGATACCTGCTCTAAAAACCTGTGGAACTGTGTGTACGCTCACACACTCGTCCACAGCTCCCGAGCTACTGACATAACGTACTTAAAGCTCGGGATAACTGCCGCCAGTGGAGTTGGTTCACTCTGCCCAGTCCAGTTGATAGCAATCAGTGTTGATCTTTGTCACAACCGAGTGACAAAATACCTAGTGCTCCCAACCAGGCCCCCGTCGTGTCCTTCTCATGCATGGAGACACCAGGGTGGGTGCGCTTCGGGCTTTGCCCACGGAACAGAACACGGGCAGCGGGCAGAGCAGCTGCTGCGTGCTCAATCTCTGCTGTTGGATTTACGGCTGAAAAGAAGCAGATAGGAGAAAAATCCGTTCCTGGGTTGGCCTCCTGTCACCTTCGGGAGGCCAGGTCACTGGTGCACCTCTACCCTAGGGATGAAAAAGGCATCTCTTCCTCAGACTGACCTGTTCAGCTTCTGCTTCCAGCCCTAGAGCTCGTTATACCTGTGCCAGCTCAACCGAAAAGTGCTCTCATATAAATTTTCTTTCTACCAGGAAGTTTTTTATGGCTGTGATAAAGCCACACCATATCCTTTCCTTTGATGAACAGATGAAGCTCTTTTATCCCTTGAAGACAGAGCACGCTTTGTTCTTTCCCAGGGCTGTGCTGGGAGCCCCCTTTGGCCGTGCAGGGCCCAGAGGGGCAGAGGGGTCCGGAGGGAGCAGGGGAACCTCTCTGCTGCTGCTCAGCACCTGGGAACCATCACATCTAAGGTCAGTATTAGCTCCTCGGACCGAAACAGCACGCTAGGAGTGGCTGGGTGCTAATTACCCACTGCCTCCCTTCTTCCCAGGGCATTTCACTACGGCATAAAAACACATTACGTTAATTTACCACCCGTACAAACGCCTTCACAAGAGACGGAACAACAAAGAGCGGCCCGTTTCTGATAGAATCCGTCTAGCCAAAGGTAAAAGAAGAGATTTTTTTTTTTTTTCTTTTTTTTTTTTCTTTTTAAAAAATATTATTTATTTATTTTAAAATCCCAGCGCAGGGCTGCCCGTGGCCGGCAGGTGGTGCCGCCGAGCCGGCCCCGGGAATAAAGTCGGGAGAGAAGGGAGCGGAGAAATGTGACCGAGATGGGGCAGTTGGCACAGGGAGGAAGCGGATAGGAGAGAGCAGGGGAAAAAAAAAAAAAAAAAAAAAAAAAAGAGAGAGAGAGAGAACAAAGAAATCGCGCTGCGGGAGGACGGGCGGCAGAGCTGGCTGGACTTCTGGGGGAAAAACTTGCAGGGCTGCGGGAGGAGAGGCGAGCAGACGGCTTTGTCTGAAAGGGCTTGCAAAAGCACCACCTAATCCTGCCGCTCCCCTCCCATGCTGAAGGGAAGGAGGGCTCCTGGGAGCCAGAAAGAAGGGGAAAGCGTCGGGGGCTGCGGCATCGAGGCGGCCGGGGGAGAGCCCGAGTCCCCCCTGCTGCCGGGGGGGGCCGGGGGGGTGCGGGCAGCCCCTGCCCTCGCTGCCCCGCACGGTCGGGGATCGCTGGGCGTCTGGAGCCAAGAGCAAAAGTAGCAGCTTTCAAAGTGAGATTCCGGAGGAAATTTAAAGAGCATCCGGATCCGGAGAAAGACAGAGAAAGAAAGAGGAAGGGAGAAAT
This sequence comes from Oxyura jamaicensis, assembly GCF_011077185.1. Taxonomy (NCBI): domain Eukaryota; kingdom Metazoa; phylum Chordata; class Aves; order Anseriformes; family Anatidae; genus Oxyura; species Oxyura jamaicensis. Next base: position 1,408,775 of record NC_048920.1, read on the forward strand.
AAATCAGAACGCGGAGAGAACCTGAGGCAGCTGAAGAAAGGACGGGCGAGAAAGAAGCTGACACCCAGGCAGAGATGGGGTGAGCCTGGCAGTTTATTATTCTTGAATCGCTTTTATTATTGATGGCAGCTGAGCTATTTTTATATTAACTGCAAAAGAAATGAAGGTTTAAAAATGCCCTTTTTTTTTTTTTTTTTTCCATATTGCAAGCTTTAAAGTTTAGACTCGCCTTTTATGTTAGGGGTCAGAAAGTAGGTAATTGCAAGTCTCTGCAACTTCCAAATCAACTCGTGTAAGGGAAGCCTCTCGTGATACATACATTGTGTGAAACCCAAACTGGGAGGCTCACTGGGAGGACTGGAGCTGGGCTGTGTTCCCAAACTTTTCCAGAAGTTGGAAGTTAGAGGCTTTGCTTGGCTGTTGTGACTTTGGCACCCGGTAAAATGGATTCCGTTTGCATTTCTAAATGAATAAATAGCTGGTTGAAATTCCCTGCTGCTTTAGTTTATGAGCCTCCTCAGATTTTCCAAGAATGAAATAGTGCTGCGTGGACGTGGCAGTGAATTTTGGCATGGAAATAGGGGCTTAGCCTGGTATTTAATTTATGCCCTATTTATAAGTCTCAATCATGTAAGTTTAAGGACCTGACGTGTTGCTGTGAGTTTCTTGTGCAATAACTCTTTGTGGCTGTGGATCTGTAGGAAACGTGTCTGATCAACCCCCTCCAAGTGTGTGGGTTTGACATTACAAGGCAAATAAATAAAATTCTTTGAGGCTTGTTTTCCTCTTGCTGACTTTCCTCTTGGACTGTCTAGATAAATGATTGAGCATTCAAACACATGTTCAAGAGGCAGGAAAGGCGGAGACAAAGAATCAAAAGTGACAGCAGTGTGAACGTGGCACAGATCCTTTGAAGTTGGCAGAGTCTGTGCTGATCCAGGATAAAGCAGAAAGCGTCCCTGTTTTCCTGTAACTTTTCCAGTGATCCACAAAGTTGCCGTAAAACTTCTAGAGCTGCCAGGAAGGGCGTAGCAAGCAGAGGGTTTGGGACTAGCTGGTTTATTTCCTAGGGCCACAGGATGAATCCTTCTTGGATTGACCACGGTTAACACCCAGCAGTTAGGTGATTTTTTTAGAGGGCCACCGGCTCCCGTGGAAGAAACATTTAGATGTTGTCATCATCTCAGCCTGCTTGGATTTCGCTCTGTTATTGGTGTAGTAGCAAAACTATTGTTAAACCAGAGATGACGTTTCTACCCAAAATTCCTTATTTCCACTTAACTCCTGAGTTGAAGTGTCTTCTTGCTCGCACGTTGATCACATGGGGTTATTAAGTAGCTTTCAGCAGCATTTAGATTCCTCTCCATACAAAAGAGATTAAAAGCACACCGCCTTTACGTGACGTTCTGGCAGTCGATCTTCGTTATTCTTGAAGCAGGGAATCTGGTCTTTGTTCCTCCCTATTAGATTTATTTTGTAACATCGTGTTCTGCTTTTCATGGACAGGCTGTCCGTGGACTCTTGTACCCGCTGCCCTGTAGGTATTGACGTTTTAGCATTTCCTCTCTGAAGAGGATTGTTTTTCATAGCACTTGATCGTGAGGGAAGTGAACTTGGTCAGGTCCTAGCTGGGTCTCCAGCGGACACTTCTATTTCTCTGACTCTGCTATGTGCATTCTCAAACAGAAGCACAAGCAGATGCAGCTTCTGATCTGATTGGGATAGAGTTTACCCACTTCTTCAACCAAATAATTCACCCGCCCTTGTCTACGCTGCCATCCCACTGACCTCTGCTGAGCAGGGCATCGTCGAAGGGGCTGCTGCTGCTCCTGGAGCTCTGGCAAGGACAGGTCGAAAATAGCAGCAGACCTCGGTGAGTTCTAGGAGCGAAGGCAGGCGTATGTGCCTGGAAGTGTGACGGGTCCTGTGGCTTGTAATGAAGATGCAGAGGCAGAATTTGTGTCGGAGGCATGGAGCATTTTGAAATGCATACATGTCTCCATGTCTCTGCTTCTAATTATTACCAGACATGTTTTTTTTTCAGGAGCGTATAAAGAATTATTTAGCTGCGCTCTGGCTCTGCTCTTTTCTAACTAAAATTATTGTACAGACTTCCAGCAGCAGTGTGTGTGTCAAAAGAAAGAGCTGTTGAAGCTCAGCAGCAGAAGTAACAGTTGTCCGAGGAGGGTGAGTGTGCAGATTGTGCTGGAGACACCCAGCAGCAGGGTGCTCAGCGGCCGAGGTGCTCTGTAGACAGAGGCTGGTTTCCAAAAAGGGTGGAAAAAGATTTTTGTTCTCAAAAAAAAAAAAAAAAAAAAAGGAAGGAAAAGGAAAGAAAAACCAACAAGTTATGTCTTTAAATGCCCTTGATCCCCTTTCTCTGTGCCTGACCTTGCATGCTTGCCACTATTCCCCGCGCTGATCCCGACAGGAGCATATTCAGCTGGGATTCCTTTGCTGCCCTTTATCTGCAGGCAGGCCAGGAGGCAGCTGCTTTTCATTCCTGTGCTAAACCCTGCCGGGTAATCTCTTGGGAGTGGGGGGAGGCCGAAGGGAAAGCAGCCCACAGCCAGCTCCCGCTGCTGGAGCTGCGCTGCTCAGCCTTCCCCGTGCAGCTGTGGAGGAGAAGTCTGGCCTCTCCCACCTGGACGCTCGCAGCATTGTGCCCAAGGTGACGTGATGCAGCACAGATTTGGAGCAAAGCTGCAGCTGAGAGGGCTTGGAAACCTCCCTGGCTGTTAGAACAAAGGGCTGCGAGCCAGCCTTCCCAAACTTTGTTCCTAAGGCAGTGGGGTTTTGCAGTTCAGTATCTAAAAACTGGTGTCTGGGGGGTCAGGGCCCAAATCTTAGGCAGGCAGCATCCAAGCGCGCCCTCTGCACCCCTTTGTAGGGAGCTGTGGTTGCCATGGGCTCTGGAAGGAGCTGCACCCAGTGGAGGGGAAGGGTTGGACTTGCAGAAGAAGTGCAGTGGGAAAGAAGTGCAGTGGGGTTTGATTCTGCATCCCCTTTAACCCACATTTCTTCCCCAGACAGCGCTGACACGCAGTCAGCAGCTCTTCAGGCTGCTGAGGGAAGATAAAAGGAAACAAAGACAGCAGCCGAGGAGGAGGAGACCGCTTCTCACGTCCCCTCTGCGTTCCAGTTCTGCCTTTTGAAGCACTGGGCTCTGAAACGCGGTTCCCTCAACCCACCCCAGCCAACCCCCTCCCTGGAATTATCCAGGGCCGTGCCGCGCCGTAGGGTTTCTCTCACACGAGCTGGTGATCCAACAGAAGGAAGAGCCCCGGCCCTGACGCAGCCAGCACGGCCTCCCAGCTGACTCAGCGTGGCGGTGGGCTGAGCGCCAGCGCTGAGCCACATTTCTTTCGTGCTCGCATGCTCACGTACCCCTCTCGGCTCTGCCCTGCGGACGCCCATCCAGGAAACCAGACCTTGCAGAGGGAAAGGGCTTTGGGAAGGACGGCAGCGAGAATCAGAGAGTTCCCACCCCGGCAGCTGGGAAATGCTTATCTGCTGCTGTGGCTGGCAGTGGGCTTTTATCAGCAAACCGCCTCTGTTTTGGGGGCTTTGAGCCCGTCCACGGGGCATAGTGTGAAAATACATTCCTAGGCCTCTGTGCTCTCGAAGGTATCCTGCTCCTGGCAGCAGGAGTAGCATACCCCAAAGCCCTTCCCTGCCCTTGTGGCTGAGCGCTGTTGTGCCCATGGGTGGCAGAAACAAATGATTCTGCTGATCTGGTACTTTGTGATTTCTCACCTGGCATTTTCGATTAGTTTTCTAGATGAAGGGGGACAACAGCCTGCCTGGATGCACAGCAAGGTATTTAGAATGATTCTCCACCCTGCATCCGAATGCCAAGAGGCTCCTTTCTCTGACAGGTAAATGAGTGTCCCTGCAACGAGAAGCTGCAGTGAGAGAGGAGTTGCACGTGAACTTCCTAGAGGTGCCCTTGACCGAACCCCATCCAGGAACACCACGACAAATGCAGTTTGTGAGGATGGAGCTCAGCACAATCCAGCTGCTGCCTCAAGTGCCTAAAGTACCTTATTCCTAAACCTTGGAAATCTGCAAGACTTGTCCCCCTGGAGTGCTTCAAACTTGGACTCGCCCACCAAATCTCTGTTAAAAAGCTGTAGGTTACATTTGTGTCTAGGATTAAATCCTGCCCCCTTGTCACATGCCTTTAGAACTTAAAACAGGATGGAAACATTAGGATCTCTTTGGGGAATGGTGACCCGAGAAGCTTCCCCCTCCCAAGCACACACAACAAGGTTTCTTTCTGCTCCTGCAGCAATGGGGCAAGTGAGCAGGAGGTAATAAGTAATTCAGCGAGCTAAATAGGCATGTTTCAGGTGGGAAGGCAGGATCGTGAGGCTACAGTTACTGAGGACGAGAAATAAAAGGATCTCAGTAGGAAAAATCCTCCAGATCGCACAGAGAAAAAAAGAAAAACAAGGACAAAGCATGAGCCAAATGCAGTGGTGCAGTCAAAAAGAAACCCCTCCCCACACCCTGCGTAGAAGCTACTGAGCAAAGACATTGCTGGATGCCATAAAAGATCTAAACCAGTGTTTAAAGAAAAAAAATAAAAAGGAAAAAAGGTTTCTTCCTCTCGCCCTTTTCCTTTCAAAGAAGTCTGGCAGGGGGGCTGCAGTTAGCAGCTGCCCTTAGGTTTAGGAACATGCTGATGAGAGCGAGCCTGTAACTGGCAAATAGATTTTCCTGAAGAGGTGGTGTTGGCCTTGGAAATACCCCAGGAAAGTAAAAGCAACAAAACATTGCTCCTCCGAGAAGGCTGTGCTGCGTGAGGAGCCCACCAGGCAGCTGAAGTTGGAGGTGTGGCAAAGAGAAGGGAACACACGGAGCTGCCACAGCGCTGTTGAAATTCAGGCATGGAGATAAGTGTTTGGCTGAGCAGCTCTTTCAGAGGCTGGCCGTCCCTTCTTCTGAGCTGGGCTATTCCTTAAAACAGGAGATGTTTCCTCGTGGGATTTTACACCCTTATCTCAGGGCTGGAGGTTGCAGTGGGGAACGTGCCTCGTTTCCAGCCCGGTCTGTGTCTCCTATGGCTTAAGCAAAAAAAATCTCTTCACCTTTTTACTTCTCTGGTGCTGCTAGACTCGTCTGCTGGCTCGAGAGGATGCCTCTGGTGAGGGTTAGAGAGAAGGCTCTGCAAAATCCTCCCATTCAAGACATCCCTAGCAGAGGGACTTACGGTGGGTTGAACCCTGTGTGGAATTCAGGCTGTGAGGCAGGACTGGCCCTGCTGCAGCTTGGACATCGTCGTATTGCGGCACGGTGGGCTGGCTCGGTGTGATGCCTGCGGATATCCCGATCCGTGTGGTCCCACGCACTGCTTCAGGGTGCTTCAGGGGACGGCACTGGTGCCAGTCCCTGGTGCTGCCGTTCCCTTTGGAGAGCTCTCTCCTTGGCGGCGGCTCATCTCCCTCTTTATTGCAAGGGAGATTCTCCAGCGTGCTCCGTCTGCAGGAGCCCTGGATTATTCCAGAAGCTCCTATTTAGGACCAGGCTTGCAGGCCTGCGAAGAGCCTGCATCCAGGCAGGACACTCAAGGACAGCCCATAAATCCAGTGACATATGTGTTCAGATTACACGGAATAGGAGAGGCAGCTCTGCTTTTAATCTCCTCCAGCCTTTGGCACCTCTTTTGCCTGCTGTTCCCCCGCCAGGTAAAACATGGCCCTAGTGCAAGGGAGTGAACTGATGCCACCTGTACCTCCCTGGCACCGGGCAGTGCTTGCAGGGTGTTCTCCCCCAGGTTCCTGGCAGCGCCTCGATGCGTCCCCACCTGCCGAGTTCCCTCGCTCGGAGGCAGTGAAAGTCCCTCCGGCCCACTCAGTCCTCACCACCCTGCTGACCCCATAAATTAGGAGGACAAATAATGATTTGCTCTCGTAGCAATGGTGAAATAAGCAGCTGTTCATTAAGAAATCAATTTGGATACCGTAGTGATGAGGACAACACAAGAATCGAGGCAGAAATGGGACCAGTGAGCAGTTTTGCATGTCAGCTTAATGACCACCGAGTCAGACTCCAGCCAGTGAGCAAATCAGTAACGATTGATCCAAACCCTCTCTTTGTGCCTTCTCCCCAAACACCAGCGACCTCCTGCCAGCAGCTCTCCTGAAGGAGAATCAAGAGGAGGTCTTTGGTCAGGCAGCATCCCGGAGCCAGGTGCTTTGCTGTTGCAAGGGACACGTGAGGAATAGGTGGATTAGTGAGGTTATGTCTCCATTTCTGTTTCTAGCTGTTTGGTTTAGCCTGGTGACGGGGAGCCTGCTGCTGGAGTGTTGGGGGATCTTTCACCTGGGGGAAATTTACTTCTAAGCTGTCTGTGGGCTGTGGGACTCTTAGATTTTACCCTTCCCCCAGGGCTGGGTACGAACGCTGGCAGAGCGGAGACCTGGATCCTTTCCAGTTGCCATCAGACACTTGCTGCTCATGTCTGCGTCTCGGCCAGATCTTTGTCCTTTCACTCATTTGATTCGTTTTTTCTTAATTATCTATGAAGGACAGCCCTGGGGGATGTAAGCAGGTTTATTTACACATGCCCTTTCCACTGGTACGTCTGCATTGTTACGGGGACTCCCAGCTGGGAGCACGAAAAGAAGAGTCAGCAGCTGAGGATGCGTGGTGTACTCAGCATATACCCTTAAAACACAGGGGAAAGAGGGCTGTAGAGGGAGAGAGAACATGACAGTTTGAATCCTGTGCACTTTCAAGACTATTTTTAAATGCTTTGTAGTGTTTTTGGAAACAGGAGGTCAGCAGCTTGGCCAGAAGCAAGCTGAAACAGACATTTATACATTGCTCTGCCTGTGCATCTTGGATCTGTCTTTCAGCACCTGCGCTTTTCCTGCTCTGAATTTCCTCCAGCACGTGTTCCAGTGCCACTCGGTCTTGCCTGCGTCCCCACCTTGCTAATCCACTCGGCTGTGCTGAGCTGTGTCAGACCCTGCCATGGTTCTGTGCTGCTGAAGAACATAGAAAGGGTGAGGCAGAGCCATTTTCATTTGCACCTTGTTAGAGACGTGCCCTGAGATTTGCAAACGTCACGGGCTCTGCCGTCAGGACCTCCCCGGAGCTCCCATCCTGTATTCTCACATCGGTGGAGTCTCAATTCCTTGGTTTTCTTCCCTCTTGGCTTGCACTGCTGCCTACTCACTCTGTTTTTCTTGCACTCCACCACTTAGACCCTTAGGAGAGCTTTTGTTTTGTAGTGTTTGCTCTAACCTTGTCAGACAAGTAGGTGAGCAGCAAAAGGAAGGTTTCCAGGCTAGCCGGCATCCTCTGCAATAAATTCTTGTACTAGCTAGATACATTTTGTGTCATTTTACTGGATTAAAAAAAAAAAAAACCTTTTTCAGGCAGTTGGGAGAAGGCAATGACGGGCTGCCCTCGTGGAGCCATCTTCAGCCTCCATTATCAGTGGCGTGCAAGTTGGCAGCAACTCTTCCCGTTTGCAGTGAGGGAAGGGGAGACATTGCAGAATCTTCTGAAATTCTTCTTGTTTTGCTTCCCTTGGAGGGAGACAGGTGCAGGAGTTCCTTCCCTGGCACCAAGCAGGCAGGTGAGGCTGCAGACATGCCCCGCTGCTGTTGCTACCAGTCGGCTTTCCGCTGGAAGCGAAGCACATCTGGTGTGGCTGGCAGCAGGCCTGCTCGCGGAGTCTGGGCGACTTTCACACTTCTAACTGGAAGGGAAAGAGCTCTCGGAGACAGCGTGAAGTTTTGTTGCTCCGGGGAAGACCATAAGGCATCAACAAGCGTACGAGGAGTGTCGAAGACAGCAGCGATTATGTAAGGACATGAAAAGTAGAGCGCCCTTCCCCACCAACACCAGCAGCAGAGCATATTTCAACGCACCTGGCGCATCTCTTGGTGTACCTGAGACCAGGGGGAAAAAAACCTCGTGCCCAAGGGCTGTGAGCTGCGTGAGCAGGCAGCCAAGAGCCAAGCCAGCCTCGTGCAAGTAGAAAAAGCATAAGCAAACCCCTGTGAAGATGGGCTGCTCTGTCTGACAGACCTTCCAGTGGCTTCTTATTTTCCATTCCTGGTGCTCAGAAGGAAGGCAGTGCTGGATTTTGTGGTTACACTGTGATTATGAGACAGCAGACGTCAGGGTGCCCCCTGCCCAGTGACCAGGAGGAACGCAGTGGGATTTCCACGTATCGAAAGACTCAGAGGTAGGCCAAGCAGAGAGGATTCACTTTCTTACCCCTCTGCTCCCTTTCTCTTTTTGAGACCTCCGGTCTCGATGGTAGAGGCAGAGCAGAGCAGGGTGGGGACCCCTCACTGCAGAGACTACTTTACAAAGCAAATGAGCAGGCAGCTGTCTGCACCTTGCTGGGGGACGGCGCAGGGCAGCCACAGGGGATCCTCAGGTTGTGCCTGGGGTTGTGCCTGGCTCCGTGCTGCACGCGCTGGGTGAATTCCCAGGTGCTGCTGCAGCACCGAGGCTGCGGGCAGGGAAGGTTTATCCCCAGTTTATCCCTGTAGAGAGCTCTGTCGGGGCGCGTGGCAGGGGCTGTCCCGTGCACCACTCGGTCCCAAACCTGCTGCAGTCAGCAGGAGACTTTCCACTGACGCTGGGCACGGAGCTCGCCGATGAGGAGCGAGCACAGGAATAACTGCTGTGCGTGCGAGGGGTGATCTCTGAGGAGGGTTTTCCGTCACGGTGCCGCTGCAGCCAGCGTCACGTGCGTGTGACTGGAGACGTTAGAGCCTTCCAGGCTCCTCTGTGGCCCTCTCCCAACAGCCGGCTCCTGCTGCCAAAGGGATTTGCTCCAGTTACACGGCTCACCCAATTAGCTGCCATGACAGGGAAAGAAAACTTATTTAGTGATGAGAGATCATTACAAATTACAAGCTCTGCGGGCTTGGGACAAACGAACCCCTTAAGTGCTGCCTGGTTGAACGCTCTGCCTGTGCTCTGCGTGATAAATAACAGCTGACTTTTTCCATCGCTAGGAAATGAATCGCTCTGGAGGCAAAACCAAAAAGGAGCCTCGATCCAGCTAGGAGATCTGAAAAGGAGGCTGCTGGAGGAGAGACGAGCACTAACCCCCTTGGCCTGTAGTCTGTCTTACACTTACTAACAAATGTCAACAACTGGGTAACGTCCCTCATTTGTTCTTTCTGACACTAGACGAGGACTTGGAGGTCAGGGTGCAGGGATGTTAATTATCCCTAACTCTTTACATACCGTGCCTTCAAGGATAAGTCATCGTCCATGTAAAACACGGGTTCTGTTAGTGGATCCCAGAGAATTTGAGTCTCATTTGAAAATCAGACTGTGGCTGAATAAAGCCAGCGGGCAAGGATACTCAGGAGGGGCTGGTTAAACTTCTATGCAGTCCGCTCCTGAGCAAGCGATCTGAGTCAGGACTGCAACCTGGGGACAAGGCTGGAAACTGGGAGGTAGAAGGGAATATTTCATTTCCTTCCTAAGTTTTGGTGATGCCTGTGGACAACACCAGGTACTGGCATCTTCATTCTGCTCACTGCAGCCATGAGGACTTGAAATGGGCTGGAAATAGAAATTTGTGGATTTCAGGGGCTCACAATTGTGACTGCGCTTTGATTGCAGCTGTTGAGCCCAGGGAGGAGGTTATGGAATGTATCCAATCCCATCAGACTTTGCTAGCTGTAAATAAAGAGTGTGGAAATGACCAGTGCCTTGGGTTTTAACCAAAGGCAAATGGAGACCCCATCCGCTGATGCACCTGGGCTGTTGTGTCACGGAAACATTCCTTCCTGCCTCTTGAAATGCTCAAGTTACATCCTGATGCGAGATTCAACTCCTGAGTTCGGCTTAGACACTACAAAATCGAGGCAGTGCTTGGTTCGGTGCTTTCGCACAGCAGCTGGGCATTGTGTGGTGAAGTGTTTCCTTTGATTCATTCTTAAGTGACTCGCTTTTAATCCTGCAGCGTGACCTCTTGCTGCAGGATGCGCTTCCCAAGTGTGAATCAAGGGAGGAAGAGCTGTGCTGAGGGGAAGGCACTTCTTGTGCTTACAACCCAAACCCACAAACCCATCCTCCATCCATTTCCCCAGAGCTCCAGCTCAGAAATATCCTGGGAAGAACACCCGGCACAGCAGCCAGAGAATCGCAGACGTGGTGAAGTCACCGTGAAGTGTGCACGGAGGTACCAAGGGATAGTGAAAGAAAGCTTCACATCAGGCTAAAATTAATGTATCCACCAAGTATTAGCATGACTTTGCCACCCCAGCTGCATTGTGTAGGACCAGCTGGTGTGTCCTAAACATGAGATTGTGGTGTCCTGTTTGTGCTTCTGCTCGTAAACTGGCTGCTGATCCTCGGGTGAATGCGTGTGTAAGACCTGCTAACCTCAGGGCAGAGCCTGTTGTTGCTGGTATGACGAGGCTGTGGTCTTTGGCAATGTGTGAAGGACAGCAGAGGAGAATGGAAAAGCTCTGGAAGAAGGTAGAAGCCTCTACCTGTAGTTAAACACCCTTGGTGGCTTTGTTACTGTATCAAGAGTATTTTCATAGACTAAGGTCGTTACTCTGCAGGGAAAGCTGTTGTCATCGTGCTGCGTGGATGGTGGGCAAAAAGAACACGCAAAAACCTTGGGCTTTGACTTTGCAGGAGCACCAGTGGTCCACGGGCATTAGAGGAGTGCCAAGGAAGTGGGGTGCTCCTGGGGAGAGCACACAAAAGCCCAAAGGTCTCCGAAAAGCAACTTACAGGAGTGATGGGGAGCTTTGGTCATGACCCTCTGATAAGGAGGGACGCTAGATGATACCAGTGCGAGGCTGCTGTTTGAGAGATCCGGGTCCATGGCAGCTGCAGTGCTCAGCACCTCTGTCACGGATCCTTGGAGTGGAAGGAAACAGCAGAAGTGCCCCTGGCACCGCATAATGCAATGTGGGTGCTAGAAAATCCATCCGCTTCCCCCACTGCTCAGCTTCCCCTCTGCCCTCACAACTCTGTTCATCTCTGTTGCAGGGAGCAGCCAATCTTCAGCACCAGGGCCCATGTTTTCCAGATCGATCCCGCGACCAAACGGAACTGGATCCCCGCCAGCAAGCACGCTTTGACCGTCTCCTACTTCTACGATGCCACACGCAACGTGTACCGGATCATCAGCGTGGGGGGCACCAAGGTAGGGAGTGTCTGCTGAGAGCAGCACATGGTTTGAAAGCAAGTTTGTCTCCAGCCAAAGTCGGTTCTGCAATTGATGTTTACTCTGTCAAGCTGGTCAGTTCTCAGCACGGGGCACTCTAGCGTTCTCACTGCAAGGAGTGGAAGATAAAACACTGTCTCTGTGCCCAAGTGTATTTAGTGTTGGACATTTGACTCCGTGCTGATGAAAAGTGTGCCGTAGGGTCTGATGTCCTCCTGCCTCCCCTCCTCTCTCCCTGTCCTCCCTGCCTCTGAGCATGAAAACACGAGATTTTTCTAAGGGCCTTGATCCTGTGTTAAAGCTGACCCTGTAGAAGGCAGAAAGGCTGAGGGACTCTCAGAGGCAGTCTGTTCAGTCACTACCGCAAGACAAGCTTAACTCTCCCAAAATTTTTGTTGATAGACATTTTTCTGACTTGCTCCTGAAGGCAGATATTCAGCAATCTTCCTAGGCAGTTTATTTTGTTGCTACGCTAACCAACAGAGTCTTTCGTAATAGCTAGTCCTAAGTGCCGTTTAAGCCTTTTACTTTTTTTTTTTCTCCTTACTTGCCATGAAAATGGAGAACATCAGAAAGTTTTTCAGTCCCCAGAGACACTCTGCCTCGTCTCTTCTCTTTCAGCAATGAAGGCCCAACGAAGCGTGTGATACTTAAGCTTTTTTCTTTTTTTTTCCTTTTCCTTCAGTAGACAAGAAGATTTATATTTGTTCACGTCACATAGCTAGACTAGAAAGACTTCTGGTCACCAGAACCCTGAATTGCTGTTTTATACATTAAAAGCAGGGCTTCTACCCCCAGTCCCTACAGTGCATTGTCATTATGGTGGTTGATCCCACACCATCATTCTAGGGCAGCAGCGTGGAGTTTTCTCTGACTCACTTTTGCCTCTCTCCACAGGCAATCATCAACAGCACCATCACCCCCAACATGACCTTCACGAAGACGTCTCAGAAATTTGGACAATGGGCAGACAGCCGAGCCAACACAGTCTACGGGCTGGGCTTTGCCTCAGAGCAGCACCTCTCCCAGGTAACGTGGCAGGTGCTGCCAGAGCCCTGATCCCAGTAGGGTGAATGTCCCTGAAACCCAGGAGAGATCAACCTCAGGAGAAAAGATTTTAGGGTCCTTAGATGTAGTGCTATTCCCACTGTGCTAAAGTCTAATGCACGATGCCAGGAAGTGCTTAGAGGAATATTTGCAGTGTCCTGAACGTCACAAAATGAATTTGGATTTAAGGCTCAATTTTTGTCATCTCTGCTTAGCTAATCCCACAGTCGTGAGTGCCATGGGTAGTGGCAGGCAGGGGCTATTCCCTCAATTTTATTATTAATTGAAGAGAAAGTAGAAAGCACGTTGAACAAAGTAGCAAAGGGAGGAGGAGTGACCCAAACATCGATTCTAGTTTGTTCCGCATTTCAGTAGCAGCAGAGTGACTTTTCCGCTCCCTTCTAGTTTGCAGAGAAGTTCCAGGAAGTGAAAGAAGCAGCCCGCTTGGCAAGGGAGAAGTCCCAGGACAAAACAGAGCTGACCAATCCTGCCCTGAATATCACATCTCACCAGGTAATGCTCAGAACCAGGCGTGGGTAAAGCTTACTGCTAGGGAAAATGGTCCCTGCGCTGATCTCTGGTAACTTGTGTGTGTTTCTATCCTTCATCCTTTTCTGCCCAAGGGCATTCTGGATAGACACTGAGGTTGGAGATTCACATTTTGATGGCATCTGTGGCCCTGAGGTCACTCTACTGAAGCACATGAAGTGGATTAAGTAGTGCTTAAGTGGAGCTCCTGGGAGGGTTTACAGTCCTCCCTCTTTGACACTGAAACTGTCATAATCACTTGATGTCTGGTAAAGCCATGCTGGAAGAGGTTTGGGGTATTTTGGTGGTGGTGGGTTTGGATTTTGTTTTCTTTAGAATGGCTCTCCCAGGGCTCAGCGGGACGGTAACAGGCAAGCAGCACGCAGGAGTGTGTGTTGCCTGGTTGAAGATTGTAGGAAGGGAGGTGCAAGGCATTTTCAACCTTTTTTTTTTTTTTTTTGGGGGGGGGGGCTGCAGAGGGGTTCTTCTCCCAAGTGTTTCTGGAAGGTGATGGTGTTGTCCATGGGGGTCTGTGGAAAGACAGAGACTTCTTAGCACTGGCGACTGAGAAGTCCTCACTAGATTATTTCCATTTCTGTCCTATTTCCACTATGGAAGAGAAGGAGCAGTGCTGTGAGAGCAGAACTCACTCTCCCCTACCTCAGGAACTCTCCACGAAGGTAGAGCTGCAGGCGTGACAGCCAGTCATTCAATTTTCTTTTCCCCAGGAGACCAAGCCAGAAAGCTTAAGCCCATCATGTATCATTCTCACACGTCACGCTTGCAATTGTTACCCGTCTCCCTGGATAACTAAATCAACTCCAGCAGCAGTAGGATGGAGAGGAGAGGATAAGCGGTGGAGGAGCCTTCCTGTCTTTTTCTCACGGTGCAGCAGTTCAGCGTTGATGGCGAAGTTCCTCTCCCAAATAGTGTGCTCCAGAGGTGACTGTGTGTTTCCCCGAGCTCCTGGCAGTGGGAGAGGAGCTGTAGGATGGAGGACGCTGCGTTCTCTGGGTTGAGTACAGATGGAATGGCAGCAGAGGAGGAGGAGGGAGTGCGAACAGTACCTTGGCCTGCAGTGAAAAGAGAGGGAGGTGGAGGCGGTGGCTCTGTGGAGACTGGAAATGTTGTCTGGGGTGGGAAAATGGGGAAAATGTGCCTTGCTGATGGCTCCCATTAACTCAACCCCATCCTAATGGGTGGAAAATGAGAAAGGGAGCAGGACAAAGCATTCGCAGCAAAACCAAACTTTTAGGTAAAGCGCTCCCTGGTCAGTAATAATTGCCCAAGACAGATTCACGGCCAGCTGCAGCCTGGAGAGCTCTCCCGGCTGGGAGGCAGGCTGGGAGTGGAGAAACTCCCTCCTGTCCTGTTTGTACCTGGCAGAACACATCAGGTGTCACAACAGATACGTCCAGCACCCCTGTGCTGCTCTGGCAGCTTGCAGCAGAAGGGAGAGCTTGCAGCACAGGAGAGCTCATGCACAAGCATGCAAGGCCCCTGCCCGCAGCCATCTGGCAGCCAGGATGCCGACACGGTGACACACGCAGTGTCCCCTGCCATGTGGGCACATGGACCTCGTCCTGCCTCTCCCAGCCTGTACGCATCAGTCCATCAGCCCTTCTGCTGCCGTCCCGCTGCTGATTTTCAGTCTCTGCATTAATAGAGATTCAAACAGGAGCTTCACCCTTGAATAATTGATCGTGTTTCTGTTTGCAAGTGAGCAGAGAGCGGATCTGTCTGCTGAAATTAAATCAGAGCGCTCTGATTTTCTGCATCTGCGTTAGTTTATTTAGGCTTCAGACTTCCAGAGCTGTGGAAATCCCAGGCCAGCAGCTCTCTCCTAGCCTCCAGGACCTAGCAAGGTGAGGCAGGGTTTTGCAGGTCTCGCTTCTTGATCATTCTCTGGAAGGTTTCTTGAAGCTGGTGTTCAATACGTCTCGTGGCCCCGTCTGGCTCTATTTATAGATGTCAGATGACTCCAAAGGCAGGTGGCTGTCCTTACCCCAGGCATGTAAGGGCTACCTATCAGCTCCAGCAGGCTCACCAGCCACCTGGTCTCACAGCCCCCAACTTAGGATCCCAGAGGCTCATTGCTCAGGGAGTCTTTTTATAGCTCAGTTTGCCGTGTGTGTGCCAAGTGTCTTCCCTGCTGTGAGGGGAGACCATGAAGGAAGGGTCTTCTGGAGGGACCTGTGGATGTAAAGTTTGCTTTTGGTTTCTGTGTGTTCATCTCTGCTCTCAGTTCCCTCCAGCCTGGGAGGGTGAATTGTCTCTGCTAGCCCTGATGTACGCAGGAATACAGAGCCGTGTCTTAACTCAAGGTACAGAAGCTGGAGTTGCAACTGAACCCAGGTGGCATAGCAGGTCTGTGTTTAGAGTTTTAAGTCTTTCTGCTGCTCTGAGAAACGGCAAGAAAATCCTGCTAGGAATTCAGCAAAACCCTGAAAGAGCCGACTTGAGCAGCTTGGTGTGCCGGGCACGGCCGTGGGACTTGGGTTACAGGCTGCAACATCTCTGACATTTGTCAGGGGGAAGCTGGGGGCCAGAGAATTCAGTACCTCAAGTCGGGAAGGAGAAATAGCTGGTGCGTGCAAGCTGTGAGCCCACCTGCTCAGGGTGTCTGTGCACTGGGATCGCTGCCCCAGCATGGCATGGAGACAGGGAAAGGGAGGACGAAGCAGCAGAACAGGGCAGCTGCTGGAAGAGCTGAGCAGGACAGACACCGGCTTACCTATCCAAGAGACAGCCCTGCATCCCCACAGCTTCTGAAATCACAATTATACCATGACTGGTGCTGAGCCATACTGAGGGTCTTTGCCACACCTTGTCATGTAGATGTTGAGCACAGCTCCTCCTAGGAGCTAGGATTGAAAGCCATGATCTCTCACAAGTGTGATAAGAACTAGATCTGGGAATGAGTTTGCAGGGACCTTGTGGCCACATGGCTTGTCTTCACTGCCATAAGATAACCTCCTCTTCCTCATCCCTCAGGTACTTCCCAGCCCCATCATCAGCTCCAATGGACCAGGAGAAGATAAACTATTCCGAAGCCAAAGTGCAGATGTTGAGATAAGCACAGAAAAGGAGCGGCTGAAGAAGATGCTTTCAGAAGGGTGAGGCTGCCATGAGTGCTCTCTGCTCCTAACATCTAAACTCTCTGTTTTGGCAGGATTTGGAGCATGTCGCTGTCATCCCAGTGCTCACAGAGCCCCTGAACGACTGAGTGGCCTCAGACCAAATGCTGTTAATCCAATACTACTTGTTCAGTTAGCCAAATAATGCCCCAAGTGTGCCCAAACCCTCCACAGTACCAATTTCATTTCTTCCCCAGGAGAAAGTTCTCTCAGCTCAAAGGTGAAATTTGCTGTTGCTGTAGCACGGGAAGGAGAATGCTTTGTGCCTGCAGCAGGGATGAGTTGCCAGTTGTTTGCAGATCAGTACTCTGTGATACCAGAAGATGTTCACACTTTTCCAGCTAGCCTAGGGCTGCATTTGTGTTAATTCCCCTGATGATTCCAGCAACATCCCTGCTGCTTCCTGTCTTTGTTCAAAAGACTCAGGGCTAGATTCTGCCCTGTGGCTCCTGCTGAGCTGGGAGCTGAACACTTAGAATATTTTTAAGTTAAAAGCAAGAGTCCTGCGCTACCTTCTGAGTCTAGGGTGGTAGGGTTTCATTCAAAGCAAACTTGGATCCAACAAGGGTTTAAGAATGGATTCACAGCCCTAGGTGGCAGAACCCCTTCCTAGTAGTTGTGTCACCCCCCCCCGCCCCATTAATCTCACACTGTGCTTTCTGCAGTTTCAGGAAAGCACATGTGGCCTCAAAGTCCAGTATTATGTGGGGATAAAGGAAAGAGAAGTAGATTCATGGGGTGGAGGAAGCATTTAAATTTGGGAAGCAAGAGTCAAATAGAAAGCTGTGCAGGAAGAGGGAGCACTTACAGGAGCATGGTTTCATTGTGTGTTTGCACTGGGGTGTGGGAGGAGAGGGAACAAAACCTTTACACGGAGACCCTCACACTGTCCTGCACACCCTCCTGTTCTTTTACACAGCTCAGTGAGTGAGGTCCAGTGGGAGGCTGAATTCTTCAGTCTCCAGGACAACAACAACAAACTCGTGGCTGCTCTCCACGAAGCCAACGCCAACGTGGACCAGTGGAAGAAGCAGCTGGCTGCGTATCAGGAGGAGACGGAAACACTGCGACAACGGGTGAGCGCTGCAGGGACCTTGCAGAGCAGATCAGAGGAAACCCTGTCCCAGAGCCAGATGGTGCCCTTGACCCCGTTCTTCCCTGAGGTTCCCTCAGTGTCAGCAGGAGACAGGATTCAGATCCAGGATGCTGCATGCGCCTGGCAGGGAAACATACCAAAGAATAAGGCCACATAACAAGGGACCTCTCAGAAGAGCTCCCGTTTGCTGCAGAGCAAGCTGGGGGTGTGCTGAGTCCTTGCGGAGAAAGGGAGGAAACCAGAGCCCAAAGTCAAAATGCCAGCTTCCCTTCAGATTTTCTGGGGATAGTTCCTAGCTGCCAGCACTACTGAGTAAGGACCATGCTTCCCCAGAGCTGGACACCAGGGCAGTCTTTTGGCTGCTGATGGGAAGGATGGACATCGCTCTATCTGCTATAATTAGCTGGAATCCAAGCTGCAACATCACGAAAGCCATGTGGCACAGTACAAACAAGCCCTTGTTCGGTCGGAATAAAAGGATCATTTGACCCACGTAATGTCAGAGAGGTCGCAGATCAACTGAGGAGCCCTGTGTGCATCTGGATAGAGCAGTGACAGTCACACAGCTGGGTTTCTTGGGAGGGGAGGGCAGCAGTGTATCTGGGAAAGGGTGTGAGGACAGTTGGAGTTCAGCTGGGAGAGGACTCCAGAGCCCTGGAAAAAGAAGCATAAAGCCATTTGACTTCTAGATCACACACTATAAAGACAGCAGGGATTAGAGCAATTAACAGCTGTTTCCACTTGATGGCTGTTGTGTGGCCAGTCTGTGCAGCAAACAACTGTCCCCTGGGATTTGCTGTGCCTGCTGCTAATTCTCAGTGCTGGAGGCAGGCAGTAAAAGTTGAGATGAACATTTTTTCTCCTCTGCAGCAGAAAGCTGCCCTAGGCATAGCGTAGGTCTTGGCTGTGTGTATGTATGCGTGCATTTTGGGGGCTGGCTGAGACAAGCTTCCAGTTCCCTGCCATTGCTCCATGCATTCTCAATTGTTGGGTGGCTGTTCTCACAGCCAGGGGATAGGAGTGAAGCTTTCTTGAGGCTTGGGCAAGGGGCAGCCACTGTGGACTTCATAAAATCACAGAATAAACCGGAGCTCTGTGAAACATCTAGATTTTTGTCCCTAAACCAGGGCATTTGGGAACCAGAGCTGGTTGACTCTGATCATGACCATGTGAGCTTCACATCTCGTGGTCACAGTTACAGGAATCCTGGATCCAGGACTTGTGTCACACCAGGGGTTCAAGGCCTGTCTGTGTGAAAGTACCCAGCTCTGGAGCTCCGCTTGTAGAGCTCATTGCAAGCCCTGTGAGAGCTTGGGCCTCATCAACAGCTGCTCCAGACCTTCTGACGAGCCTTTAAAAATGAATCCTTGCATGAATAATTTAAGCCACTGGGCTGAATTTTTCAGGAACGGGGAGCACTCCTGGGCAAACCCTTACACCAGCTCTGCTCTGGTTGAACTGCAGTAACTCCCTTGCCCTCAGCAATAGCCGCCTGGGGATGTAAATGGTGCTGGACCTGGCCATAGCTGTGGATTGTAGGCTCATATGCTTGAGCTGAAGCCAGTCAGGACTTGCTGGAAGCGCAAAACTGCAGGAGAAAGCAGAGACAGAGTCTCTAGACAGAGTTTTGCTGTACTGCATTTCTGTGCATGGTCTGTGCAGAGCAGAAGGAGGGATTTTTTTCCTAACAACCACAGGAGGGAAGCTGCTACCCTGTTGTGAAAGCCCTGTTGGATTTGCAAGAAAGCCAAAATGTGAGAGAGAATGACTGTTGGTGATAAGGCATTGGGACACTTCTATATCTCTGAGCCTTGCTTGTTTCTGTGTAGGTAGCAGAACTGGAGTCGCAGGGGGCACATGATTCCTCCAGCGAAAACAACAAAGAAGAGCTGAGCCAAACCCTCGAGGAGCTGGAACTACTGATCAAGGCTAAAGATGAGGTAATACTCCCTCAAAGCAGAGGAAAACCTGAATCTGGGTGGGCTGCCAGTCACCAACACCCTGTCCTTTATAGCTTGTCTGAGATCTGAGGGCACCTCATGCTCCTGCACAAGATGTTCATGCAAGTCAGGAGCTTCCATAAGCCAGCACAGCCCCCTCAGTGACTTCTTCTCCCCAGAGAGACAAATCTGAGTGGTAGTGAAGTGCTGGGAGTTTCCCATGCAAAAGGTCTTGAGCACAGAGTCTCAGCCAGTGCACAAATGACAGGGCTGTCTTTAACACCACCCCCCCAACCATCTTCAACTGTAGTTAGCTTCTGGTGGAGTAATTGCTTCTTGCTTTCAGTGCATTTAAATTAATGATTTAAAGCTGAGTTTTAATTACAGAGGCTGTGGAGGAAGGGAGATGTGTAGAGAATCTGATTTGCACAACTGCTGGGTCTCTGGTAGCTGTGCTTCAGCAGGGTGTGTGACCGGAGCCTTAGGCTTGGAGCCACACAGCAGAGATAGGGGCAGGCAGGTGTTTGGGGGTTGGCACGTGTTTTGGGCTTCTTGCTCTTTGAAGAGATCTCGTGCCCCACCCCAGATCTACTTGGGGTAGAGGTAAAACCCTGGGGAAAAGTGGGGCAGAGTGTTGACCCAGCGGATGAGCAGGACCCCCATGAGCCTGGGATGGGATTTTGAGCAAGGATGCAGCAGAGTCACTGGGCCTTGCTGGTACCCAGCCAGTCATCTTGGTTAGGGACTGGGGGCTTAGAGGCAGCAGGTACTGCAGAATTGGAAGGTCAGAAAGGGAGGGATTAAGGAAGTCAGACTTTGGAGCTGAGTGTGGTTAAGTGATCCTTGGAGCAAGGGAAGGGGCTTTTGCTGGGCTCTGTGGTGGGAGGTGGACCCCTGCCGGGACAGGGGTGGATCTGGTGTGATGCTCTTCCTCTTTGTGTTTTAGGAGATTCAGATGCTAAAAAGCCAGAAGTGTGGTCGATGGGAAGCAGAGGGCGAGCGTGAGGAGACCCTGCAGAAGCTTCAGGTAAGGATGATGAGGACCGGTTCTTGCCTATGTCTCTGTCTTCCTCTGCCCAAACTGTGTCCCTCAGAGATACGATGAGGGGCACCATAAGCAGGCAGTAGCGAACCCAGCCTGCACGTATTCTCCTCTAGCACTTGCTGTAGCCCCTGACATGGGACTGGGAGGGATGGCAGTGTCCTGTAACCCTCTACCTTTCTCAAGTCCTGCTCAGCTTGCTGGATGGCCAGGGATGGCTCGGGGAGAAGAGCTGTGCCTCGATCTGGCTGGCAGGAGGGATGCAAGCTGCTCTGCTCCTCAGGCCAAGGACCCAGATGGAAGCACGATCTGTTGTGCCGTCTCTGGGGGCACCGCCTGCACGTGCTTATCTCTGAGCTACTGAACGAGGGGATCTGCTACGGGGCTCAGCCCCATACCAGTGCACTGGTTTTCATGGAAGGATAGTATCTGCAAATATCAAAAGACCTGGAGATGATAGGTATCAGGGGAGGTCTACATTGACAGCACCTGTTCAAACTGTGGGCAGATAGATGCCTGGGTTTGAGGGACACACGCTCACATGCACGTGTTTACCGGGGTGCTGTGGCTCAGGATAGGGAGGAAACCCTGTGAGAGAGCTGCTGCAGTCCTGGGGCGGCTGGGTGTGGTCAGCTTTGTGCTGGGGTGCTGGTGGAGCTGTTTGGTGGAGATAAATGTGCTGGTCCGTGAGCAGCAGGTATCGGTGCTGGGGCAGCCACCTCACTGCACTCGTGTCCTTTGGCAGGAGTTGGAGGCTCGCAACGCAGAGCTGGAGCGGCGCCTTCACCTGGCCGAGCAGACACTGGCGGAGACCCTGGCTGAGAGGGAGAAGGTCCAGAATGAAGTCACCAAGGTGGCGGAGATAATGGATGTGAAGATATTTGAGCTCAGTGAGATCCGTCAGGGACTAGCCAAGCTGGTGGAGAGCAACTGAGCAGCAGCGTGCTCGGAGGAGACACCTCCGGAGGAGGGGAGCCTGAGCTGGGACTGGTCGCTGACAGCAATTATGGTCACGGAACAGCCTCGAGGCCTGTTCAGGCAGGATATGCCACCATACCAGCAGCTGCCTGGACAGCGTGGAGACCAGCTGCAGCCACTTCACTGCCCCTTGAACACCCAGATGGAGGGCAGAGAGGATCTGAGCTCCTGAATCCTCCACAGGGAGGATCTACAAGCCACAGCCAGGCCTCTCTGGACCCTGCCACGGCTGTGGCATGGTCCAGAGACTGCAGCTGTCCCTGTGCTGCCTTCCCAGCCTCCCTGCTGCCACACTGTCTCCAACATTTTTACCGTTTTCTAGGGGAAGGGGCTGAGCAGCCTTTGCATTTTTTTCAGTAGTTTTTTAGGGAACCACTTGCCTTTTGCAGAATAAGCTGCCTGTTTCCCCACCTGGAGAGGGAGAAGAGGTTCCAGCACGCTGAGGACATCAGTTGCTCCTCTTCCTCTCTCCCAGCCCTAATGACTTTGTGTCTTTCTAACAGGAGCCAGTAACACAGGTCACTGTCAGGAGCTTCCAGAGGTAGCAGCCGCCCCACTGCAGAGGAGGGTGCTTCCCTGACCGCGTGCCCTTTCCACTGTTCAGTCACATCCTCCAGAGGAAAAAAGAACTGCAGGTTTCAAAGTTCTTATTAGTTTAACACAGTGGGATTTAATGACTTGTTAAAACTTCTTCAAGCTGAGAGCAAAGGCCTGGTTGGGAAAGGGGCATCTGAGAAATGAGACATCCCCATGGGGATGGCCAACCAACTGCTAGATTGGCATCTCTCCCAGCCTCTAAGGGCTGCAGTTAATTGAAATTAAATGGAGCAAATCGCAGTTGCTCTTGGGTGTTTTTTTCTTTTTTTTTTTTTTTTTTCTTCTCTCTTTTATTGGGCAACAGTCCCCAGAGATGTCCTGCTCTGTGTCAGATGAGCCGTGTTCTTTTTGAAGGGTACAGGTCCCAGCTTGCCATCCTTGGCCAGATTAAAGGAGAACATTTGGAGCATGCTGGGACCAGTGCCCTCTGGGGGCTGTGGGAAGTCCGTGGGTTATTGTAGATGTTGTCTAGTCATAGGAATCGAGGGAGGCACCACAGAAACCTGGAAGGTTGTGTCTCCCCCGCGGTGCCCTTTGAGTCCCCCGTAGTTAGCCAGGAGCATGCGTAGCCCTGTGCTGGATGACGAAGCAGTGTCTGTGTAGTAGTTAGTAACCTTACAGGAGTGTTGGATTTGGATTCTGTGGTCGTTTTTTGCCCTCTTTGCTGCTGTAGGTTAGGCAGAGACAGCAGTAATCCTGGGAATGTTTCACAGGTCTGCAGAAACTTTAGGACGTGGCGAGCGCCGGCTGCCACGTGCTGCCTTCTCCGCACCCAGGCAATCCTGGGCAGCTCCTCAGGGCCTGCCTCTCCTTTCGCTCACCTGGTGACCAAGAGAGGAACCCACAGCTTCCACGCACCGCCTGCAAGTTGGGGCAGGATTAGGTCTGGCACCTCGGGGATCTTCTGGAGCCGAGAACTGCTGGTGACTGTGTGCTGGATTGTGTCTAGGCAAAGCCCTTCCCTCTCCCAGGGGTGATGAGGAAACAGCGAAATTTCCAGACCTGTGTAGCCAGGGAGGGGCTTTTCTGTTTGGGTGTTTGGTTGTTTTGGTTTTGGATTGGTTTTCTTTTTTTTTTTTTTTCTCCCTTTTTTTGGTGTGTGTGTGATTGTTTTCAGTGTTCTGCTTTTTTTTTTGTTACTGATTTTTATTTTATTTTATTTTGCATGAAGTGTTCTCAACTGTATGGGACTGGAGCTACTGTAGTAATACTTGTTTCAGGGTATTTAAGAAGGGAAGGAAGGAAGTTGGGTGGCAAAGATTTCTAGGGACTTGTTTACCACCCCACGCCAGTGTTGATGTTTTATTCCTACAGGAGCAGCCTTCTTTGAAATAGAGATCAGCTCCAAGAAAAGGTGTGTTTCATTTGTATCTCTGTCACTGGAATACGGGGGGACAGAGGTGGGGCCTGGGTTTAAGGGAGAAGGAAAAGTTTCTTATGTTCTCTCTACCACTGCTCTCTCACACTTCTCTTCCATGGCTGTGCCCCAGGCGGAGGAGCCGGGTACAAATCCTTACATTTGGGTAGTTACCACTTCATAGCTCTGCTTGTGCTCAGCATCGGGGCCTTCCCCGTGTCATGCTGCTCATTGATCGGGGCTGACCAGGCCAGCGTGTGCTGTGCCTGGCTGAGTCAGCTCTCCTGAGGGAGGCCACGCTCGGGCTGTTCCCGAAAAGCGAGGGGAAGGCCCGGAGTCAAGCTGCTGCACATCCCGGCAGGGCTCCCTCTGCACCCCTTTCACTAAGCTTTCTGAACAGCCTGTGCATCGCGAACAAACAGCGCTGTCTGCCTCTGGAAACTTTGCCCTCGGAGCTGCCCGGCTGCCCTCAGCTCGGCAGGGTGCTGGACGTGGTTTCCTTGCACACAGCCTCGAGGCCAGCGGCACTTTGCCTGCGTTCGCTGTGCCTCACTCTGTCGGCTAGGTACAGCCCTTACCGTGCTCCCTTGCTCTTCCATTGTCAGGAGCCAGAAGCTGAGGCTGTTTTCCTTTATACTCTTCCCCACGGGTACGAGTTGCAATTCTCCTCCTCGCCAGAATAATCTGAATAGTGGCTGTTTGATGAGATCTGTCCTGTGCTCAGCATTTGTTAAGAGCCTTCTATCGAGGTATTGCAGAGCAGCGTGATGGATGGCTCTGGGAGGCACTTTCCTTTGCAGCCTTCCCTCTTCTAAACTAATGAAAACCCATTCATCACCAGCTATTTCCACAAATGCCCTAAGTCTGTGGTTAGCAAAGAGACGACCCTACTGTCAATGGTATAGCAGAAAAGCGCTAATTCCACCTGCCCCGTTCTAGTGACCACTTAAGAAGGGCTCCATTTGTGTTTCAGAGCAGCAGCACTCTTAACACACCCCCACCATGCCTTTCCCACCTCTCACCCCTTCCCCGTTTCTGCTTCTCCTGCTTCAAAAGAAGAAAATACCACGTTACAAAAGCCAGCGTTGAGTGTCGAAGGGCAAGGCTGCAGTTTTATGTTTGCTTCTGCCTCGCAATAACAATTACTGTCAGCAGCTAAACAGCAGCGGCTTCCTTGCTGGAGGAAAAAGTCTTCTGATTGCAGGTACCTTGAGAGACCTAATTCTTTTGGCAAATGAGGTTCTTAATTATTTATAGAAAACCTAGACAGAACATTAATAAAGAGAACAGAGGGGAAATGGCTCACATGTAAGATGAGGATGAACAAACAAGAAATCTTGCAAGCTTCCCCTGCTGGCACAAGGTTCTGAGGAGCAGCGATGAGGGCTGATCGCTGAATCTGGACTTGATGCGAGCCCCTTCTGACCAGCTCAGCAAGAGGAAATGAAGCTTTGCTAATACAGGGCATGCCAATAATAGAGCCTCAGAAAAAGGATGTGTCTAACGCAAACTCCATCTGACAGATGCCAATACAAGCCTCCCAGGCTGAACAGGAATGCAAATCCAGTCCAGATCTACAACAGGCCTGGCAGCCAGGGTGCCAGCCACCACCAGCTCTGCCACCAGCTCACCCTGCAACCTCCCTCAGCTCTCTGGGCTTTGATTCCTCCTCCAAGAAGTCAATAATCACCCTCCCTGGCTGTGGGACCCCAATTCCTAGCATCTACAAGGTGCCTGGAGAGCCAAGAGCAGAAAAGGCTAGCACAGGCGGGACCGATTAATGCCCTAGGTCTGAGTGATTTTAAACCAGAGGTAAAATCTTTCTCCTCCCAGAATGCCACCGTGGAGCTCCCCTAGCAATGGGTGTTGTGTTGTTAGGCAGCCTCGCAGCAAAGCTACAGAGCAGACTGACTTTGATGTCCGTGTTTTTGTAAGAGCACACCAAAGCAAGCTCCTGATGAAGGGAAAGCAGCTAGGCACTTTATCTGAAACTGCCGGAGGATCAAACTCAGGGGAACTGGTAATTAAATAGCACCAATGATGAAAAATAGGTGACCTAACCGTTTTGGGCTCCCTGCATCTGGGCTGCAGAGATCATCTGGTGTGTTACTCAGAGGATAGGTTATTTTTAGTTCAGAAATGGTCTGTTTACACTTGACAGCACAGGCAAGTGTACTCTGTAAGTGTAACCCCCCCCCACACATACACACATGCACACACGGGAAGACAATTTCCGCGTGCGCCAGAGAAGGCAATTAAATGTGTGTTTTTGGAAAATGGCCATGAACACGTAATAAAGCCCTGAACGCCAGCGAGGTTCACAATCCCCTTTCCCAGAGTAATTTATAATTATTATTGTTATTAGATTGTGGTGTGTAAAGGCAGTTTCTGCTCCAAGGGAAAAGAACACGAGCTACAACACTAATCATCGCTGCACAAGGTCCGTGAGCTTCCCTCCACCTTACCAAAAAAAAAGCAGCAGCTGGAATAATGCTGGGAAGGAGACACTTGTGATAAGAGCAACGCTCCAGGCACGAGATGTGGCAGCTGCAGCACCAGGTAACCTAAAGGAGTAACTCACGCTCCAGCCAGCTCTCAGCCGATGCACCGCTGTCGGTCACTGAGCTGCCGGGCACTGCTGAGCACAGCCCTGGGAAGTGGCAATCAAAGGGACCAAAGTCAAGTTCCTCGCATGCCGCTGTCAACTCCGGCTGTAGGGAGTTGGCAGGTGGAAGGGGGCGGGAGGGTGGTATCCCTGCTGTCCCCAGAGCATTGTCTCTGTTCAGGGAAAGGCTCTGTAGCCTGCAGCACCGGCTGTGCCAGGGGTTGTCTCCACTGTAGGTCACGGGGATTTGCAAACGCTGCCACAAATGTGAACTGTCACCCTTTAAGCACCCCGTCCTGTGCATTGCTTGCCTGTGACGCTAGAACAGGGCAGCCTCTCTGCCTCAGCTCTAGCTCCTCACCCCGTTGCTAGCTTACTGTTCCCACAGGCTGGTAAAACAAAGTGAGAGAGGATGTGGTATGTAGGCTCTGCCTTCTGTTTCCACTAATGCTGGGCTAACGGGGTTTCAAATCCCGGCAGGCGACAGACAGAAAAAGGCGTGGGAGAAAAGTCATTTCACTCTAGCCTTACTGGATGGAGATATTAAAGTCCTGACCTTGTTATGGGCAGATGAAAACAGTGTCTGAGCCTACAGATTGGTGTCATCGATGCCACCTTTCCTGTGGTCTCAGAACAGGAGCAGCACAGCTGATGAGATTTGGGTTTGGGAATGCAGGAATGACACGGGGAGGTTCCATATGCTGTAACAGGCGTCTAATTACCCTCAGGCCTCGGTATGTAGAACAGGAAGAATTGCAAGGCTGACCTATGGTTTGGTTTGCAAGGTATGGCAGTATTAGCTCTCATCTCTACTCATGCGGTGCTCGCACACATCACTTGAGTAAAGGAACAGAGCTGAAGGGATGGGAACGAGCACTCCAGCAGGCTAGTGCTGTGCTCACAGCTTCTCTTCAAAGCCGGAGCAGAGACTCCTGCTCCTTGACGACTGCTATCCCTTCCCAGAGGTGACAGGAATCCAAAGCAAGTCACGCAGGTATGCGCTCCCAGGAGACACAGCTGCTGCAGGGAGGCAGGTATGAATTAACCAGAGCCAGCAGGGAGGCTTTCATAGCACAGAAGGAAAAAAAAAAAAAAAAAAAAAAAAATCTTTGGTATTCCCTCCCTCCGCCCCATTTTTGGAGCCCTGATGCTGGCAGAGAGGAAATGGGGGAGTTGTGACAGTGTCAGGCAGGTCATACCCGTACTTCACACACAGTGAAGATGCGTGTCCAGGCAGCTGCAGTCAAGCCCTGGATGAGGGTGTGCCGTGGACGAGGGGGTTGTTTAATCAGCAGGAGCTAGCAGGGAAGAGGCAGGAGGTGCAGCAGGGAAGGTGGGAGTTCAACAAAGCGACTGCAAGGAGCTGGGAGGAGAGCCCTAGAATGGAGAGGAAGCCAGAGCTCCAACGGAGCATTGCAGGGTTACAGGATCCGTCCTGCCCTGCTCTCAGCAAAGGGGAACCACCACAGCTTGGTGCAGGGAGGATCCCAGGTCGCAGCAGCAGGCAGCTGGGCCTGCATGCCACAAGGGCAAGGCTCGGGCACAGGCAGCTCTGTCCCCACACTCTGCCTGCCTTTTCTCCAGCTAAATCTTTAGTATCCCCAGCCAAGAGGCCTTGTGCCGTGTTTCCCTCCGAACAAGGACCAGAGCCAGCAGCGAGCGCGTCCAGAGCACAGAAACTGCCATCTACCGGCTGACCCGCCAGCAGGGCCACCCCAGGGCCCCCCACACGAGCTGCCCCGGGTTAAGGACCTGGAGGAAAAAAAAAAAAAAAAAAAAAAAAAAAGGTTGTTCCCGGTAGGAAAACATGTTAAGCAGCTTTTTAAGGCTTTCAAAACAGCCGAGCTTGTGTTCACAAAGAGCACCCAGAGGTAAAGCAGCGGCTGACACAGCACAGGTTGAAGAGGTGAGGTGCCAGGACAGCGCAGAGAGCCCAGCGGGCAGCACAGCCACGTGAAATGCCCAGCGGAGCTGGTGGCTGCGCTCCCAGTGCAGACCCTGCAGAAGCACGGCGTGGCTCGGCCCGCTGCGAGGGCAGCAAATCCTGCCTGACGGAGAACCAGGAGCACCCGAGCTGTCCCTCGCAGCATCGGGACAATGCCACCTCTGGGTAGCAGACAGGACGAGCTTACATCAGAAACCTGGCAGGTTTCTGGCCGGAGGGGAGCTATGCTGGGTGGGGAGTTGGAAACGGCTGCACCTGCAGCCAGCAGCAGCAGAGCTGGAATGCAAGCTCCAATGCAGCTCTGCTGTCTCAGCAGAGATAAATCAAGAGCCTGGGCCAAAGACTCCTTCATTGCAGCTGCTTTTTCTTTGCCACAGAAATCCAGAGCTTTCCTGCCTGATTCAGTATCTATTTATATACGGAGTGCCAGCTCCTGCAGGAGACCACCCCATCCTTCAAGCTGTCCCCACTTCGACTTTTCCCTGTTGGACAGAACTGCCAGCATGGAGAATTTACCAAAAAACCTCTATCTCACCTACGGGGATCCTAGCTTTGCTGTTTAGAGGAGCCAGCATCTCCCTTCTCCCTGCGAAACTTCTGGGAAGCGCTCCTCAGCCCTGTCCTCCCCCAGAGGAACAGAGCTGAGAGGAATGCTCCAGGAACAGGCAAACACTTCCTAAAGCACACACACGACAGTCTTGACATGTGCCTGCAGCATAAAGGCCGGACAGAATCACCCCCCAAGGTAGGAGCTGGAGGTGTAAGCTTGAGCAGAGTAAGGTGGTGGTTTCACACCTGGCCAGGACAGGAGGATGAGGAGGGGTGGCACGGGTACAGGACCACCCAGGCCAGGAGGATGAGGAGGGCTGGCACAGGGGCAGAACCATCCTTCACACACACCCCAGCACAGCCCCCGCCCCAGCGCCGCGTTCAGCACCCGCACGTAGTCCGGGTGAGGGAGAAAGCAGCTCCGAGATGCCGAATTGAGGAGTTTCCATAGCAACCCAGCCAGGGAAACCCTCCCAGAACTGGGGAGCTCGGTCTGAAGGAGGGGAGGGAGCGGAATGTGCAGAGCATGTGGATGGCACGCGGCGAGCAGGCTGCAGCCGTGCTCAGACGCAGCAGGGCACAGAAAGGCAGCCATTCTCAGGCTGGTTCTTGCACAGCACCTACAGGGAGGTGTGTGAGCGCCTGCTCGGGGGACTGGCCCGTGGATCTGCTCACAAAGGAGAGCAGCTTTACGGCCAAGACACAACATAGTGTGTGGTGAGAAGCAAGTCCTTGTGTTCCTGGGGGATTCCAAAGGCTTGTGGCAGGGCTTAGAAATCCCGGAATATCCTACCTGGAGGGCAGCAGGTACAGAAATGTCACCCACTATCCTTGGCTCTGGGCAAGATGCAAATTCCTGATCTGGGGAATTAAAAGCATCTTTTTACATCCCAGCCAACACAGCAACCTTTTTCTGCTCAGCCACTCCCAGCGCTAGGTGAAACAAGCACATCTAGTCAGCACTACAGAGAGCTCCTCTTGCCAGCACGTGCCCTACCTTCAGAGAGGCTGCTAAAGGACACGAGACGTATTAAAAGGAAATTTGAATAAAGCTTTAAGACAAGGGCCTTGATCAAACCCCACGTGTCACATTGTGCTGGAAGGAGACGAACAGCGAAACCCCCACCAGGCTGAAGCAAAGAGACTTCAGACAGCAGGTTAAGAAGTGTCTGTGAGAGAGGGGGAAACTTCTGACACTCCAAGGCGGTATCAGCACCTTCCCCAGGAAGGCAAGAGCAGCCTGTCCCACACAGGATGTCTCTTTAATCAGCAGCTCACAGGCTTGCTCCACAAATTAGCATGCACGGGGCTGTAGAAGCATTTAGTATTCAGAAAGCATTGGTCTGATACAAACTTATTTGCTGCTGCTGCAGCAGCTGCCACTGGTGACAGTGAGCTGTGCTACGAGGCAGGCTCCGAGTCCTTTATCCTTCCTGGAGGGCACCCAAGGGGACAAAAAGCAAGGAATACAGATCTGGCATCTCCTGAACTCCAGAGCGTACCACACCCCTCTCATCTCACGCCTGCCACCAGGCAGCCAGAGGGATGTGCACCTCCCCAGCCCTTGTCAGTGCTGTGCCCCTGCATGGCTTAAAAGCACCCCGAGGCCGTGCTGTGCGTGGCTGCAGGGGGTTTCCTGAGGGAAATAGCATTTTTTTTTGTGTGCCTAGACCACACCTGAGTCAGGCAAAGGCACCCTAGGGACCACACGCTGCCTGGAAAGGAGCTGGGTTCAGGCTGCAAGGGGCTGAGGACTGTAACACACCCAAGAAACTCAGCCCTTGTCCATTTCTTGAAATACAACTGATTTTTATCTCCCAGCTGTTTACCCACGGAAGGTGCTGCTCCCCCACAACAACACCCCCACGTGCTGGAGAAGGTCAAACATCCAGGCAGTTGTTGCAAAAGTATTTATTTGGGTGCTGACCATAGAAACTATTTTCGTAAGCCAGGGGACAGAAATAACAGCTCTTCAGTCCCAAGGCAGAGGAAGCTCTGAATATTAAAGAAGGCACCGAGGATGAAACCCGAACAGAGCTTTGAACTGATCGTCTGCAAAAACAGGAGTCCCCAGCAGGCCAGGTCACTGAGAGAAGCCCAAGACTTTGCTATCCCCATGGTTAAGCTCCAAGTAGTTGGAGCTGAGGCAGAAAATCAGAGGGAAGAGTGCCACTAAACAGACAAAGCAGAATTATCACAAGGTAGTCCCAGGACCGCAGTACAACCTCCCCATGTGTTCCAGGAATTTTCCTCTCAGAAAACCCTGGACTATGGCACACGCCGGGGCTGAATTCATCCCGTCACATTATTTTTAGACTCTGGCTCCGGGGAGAATCTGTTGATATAAACAAGTGTGAGTGGCAAGCAGCAGCCCTTGAAAGGGAAAGAGCAGGGACTGAATGAAGGGGAGAGAGAGAGGATTTTTATTTCCCTTCGCGTCACCAAGAATTCAGGTCTGGCCTCTCCTTTGCTGGAGGAAGGAAGCACGCTCTTGAAAGACATTCTTCAGGAGACACAGCCAGCCTGTCAGGAAAGGCCCTGGTAACGGGGATGGTTTATCAAAGTGTCCCTTCTCCCCTCACCCACCTTCCCCATACTCCCCAACACTGATTTTGGGTCAGAATTGTCCATATTAAATACTCTTAGATCCCAGAATTCTCAAAGGAGCAGCAACGTTAGGGCAGTCTGAGCCAGCCAGCAGGGCTCCCACGCTCCCCAGGAACGGGAACGCATCAGGCCAAAGGATGTTATTTCTCCTCCTTAGCTTGCAGTCTGTTCTTCCGCTCCATCTTCTTCTGCAGTTTCCTCTTCACCCGCAGCTGCTTTTGCTCCTGCAGCGTCTGCTGGACCTTCTCACGGAATTTCTTGTTTTTCTGCTTGATCTTGGCCAGCTCCGCCTTCCTTTTTGCCTCCAGATCCGGATCCTGCAATGGCAAAACGAGCACACTAACGATGTGCCGAGGGACAGCGCCAGCCCCTTGCCTTTCCCAGGTGCCCACTCTGCTTTCTAACCCCTGACCGAGTGAGCTGCAGGAATCAGACACTGCTCCAGAGCACTTTAAGAGCACCCTTTAAGATAAGCTTCACCCTGAGGCAGGGGTGAGGCTGACACACCACAGCAGTGAGGGAGGAACTGGCATTTCTTTTCCACGTCAGTGGCATTAGACCAGCTGCTGATTAAAGTAGACCAGCACCAACTCTCACCTTCCCTTCAAGGATCATTTGTTTCCGCTTATTTATTTCTTTCTTCTCGTCAAAATCCATGCACTCCAGTTCCTGTCAAAGCAAAAATACAGCAGGGCAATCAGTCACCGAGTCTGACGCAGAGGAAAGTGGCTCCAAAAACACTCAGCCAAGCCTCAGCGTGCACACGTGTGGCAGCTCGCAGCCCTTCCTCCACAAAGCGCCAGCCTCCAGCCCCAACGCTCAGCAGCACAAAAACGCTGCAGAGATGTGCAATAAGAGAGCAAACTTAGGGAAAACATCTAAAACCAACCCTCCACCACATACATTTAAGTGCTTCCACTAGGAAAAAGGAACAGAAATTCTTTGTTATGTGCTCAGGAGAAGAGCTGCATATCCTGAGCCTCATGTCTGAGCACAGCAAACCTCCCGGCTACACCCAGGTTTCCTGTCCTCTGAACAAAGGGGCGGCACGTTTGCACACTCACAATTTCACACTCCCTCCTGGTGACGTTCACGTGGGTAAGGATGTCAAGCACAAACCGCTCCTCCACGGAGAACTCCTGCAGCTTCATTTCTAAACCAGGGCGAGACGTTTACACATCGTGGTTGGTTACAAAACCCAGGGGCAGATTCTCAACACGTTAAAAAAAAGTAAAATAAAATAATAATAATAAAAACCACCACAAAACAAACAAACAAAACCACAGTTAGAGTTCCACTGACCAAGAGTGGAATCGTTGTCATGTGTTATGCTCACTCTCACTTCTGCAGGCCTACAACAAAAGATTACACCCTCCCCTCTGCCCGGAATTTCCCCTAGTAGATGTTGCATTTACTGCGTCTGTTTCCTACAAAAAGATGAAGTCTGAACCTAGCAAAGCAACCTCTTTTCACCCACCTCAGCATACACAGTGGTGAGGAAGTAAGGAAGAAGCTGGCTGCTTTAACAAAAAGGTTATAGGAGTAAATTCAACCTTTCTGCTCCACTAGAAATAAAAGGAAGACAAACTCCTTCAGGCCTGGACAAGCACGCTTATGCCTGGAACCATCGACAGCAGAATCAAAGCTGATGGAGGTTCAGGTGCTCCTACTCTTTTCCAAGCCGTGGCCACAGGAAAGGGAAACCATTGTTACACTGATGTTCTGAACCACACATCCTGCACCGCTGAAATCAGGGCTGCAAGTACCGCAGGCACAGAAAAACATCCACGATCCTAAATTGGAGCACTCACTGATTTCCTCCTCGATAGCATGGACGAGATGGATGTCATACTGCGTCACCATCGTAATGGCCATTCCGTTCCGACCTGCGCGATAAAAGCCGTGATGTACGAGTCCTGACAGGCAGAGGGAAGGGAAGCCTAACCCGTGCCAAATCCCATCCATCCCCGCAAGCCAACCCAGCACATTGCGGTGACAGGATGCGCAGAAGGGTCGTTATTTGCTCTGAGAAAGCAGTTAGGTATCGGTGCAGAGCAGGCACAAGTCAAGGTGAGCCGTCCTTGCAATCTGAAGGCAAGGTGCTGAGCCAGAGACCCGAATAAACCTGGCACGGACTGAAAAGATCGCACTGCAGCTGCTGTGAAGGCTCCTCACACCCGCTCAGGGCAGAGCCCCAGCCCTGGGATCCCAGATTTAGCCACCTGCAGCACCGCCCGGCTGCAAGCCGCGCACGGTTCTCCCCGCTCACCTGCACGGGCCGTCCGGCCGACGCGGTGGATGTAGATTTTCGGCAGGCCTGGAGTGTTGTGGTTAATGACAACTTGCACCGTGGGAATGTCCAAGCCTCTGGAACGCAGGGAAACAGAAACGGAGAAACACCATTTTGATGTTTACAAATATACGTAATTCTGATGCTTAAAAGCAAAGTCAGGGCCTTTGGCAACACGGACTGCAGTTTCCTCTTACCTGGCAGCGAGATCGGTAGCAATAAGAATCTTAAAGATGCTGGACTTGAACTTTGCTAACGCTGCAAATCGCTGCCGCTGTCGAGGGAGAAGTCTGTGTCAGGGAGGCTGCGACCCACGGGAGCTGACCCCGACGGGTGTTTGGCTCGGGGATGCTCCCAGAGGCATCCTCCTCCCAGCTCTGTCCAGTCACTCACCTGTTTCATCATGGAATGCAGAGCTACGGAAGGAAAACTGAACTTCCTAAGCATCATGTTCAAGATTTGGCATTCCCTTAGGAGGAGAATAAAAAAGAAAAACGTATCAGGCAAACGCGAAGCTGTCAGATCAGGACAAAACCAGGGATCCCCTAGAAACCCTCGCAGCACGATTACCACGATGCAGTCAGTTACTGAAACACGCTCACAGAGGGGGGCAACAGGACTCCCACGCCACAGCAGCTCACCCCCAGAGGGCGGCTGGATTTCCCCTCACACTCACGGGAACGCCACCAGAAGCACACCTCCAGCAGCCTGAGCCACCTGAAGGAAGGGAACGGGGAGGATCTGGCAGCGCGACCTTCCCCGCGCCTTTTCCAGTACCATCAGCAAGAGGAAAGGGAGATGCAGGGCGGGGGAGCAGCTCGACCCTCTGGCGTGCTGCATTTCTGGGCGGCCCTTCAGTCCCAGGCTGCTCAAAAGAAAGAGCGTTCTACCAAAGTTCAGCAGAGGCCGAGGAAGCCAACACCATCGGGGGCTAACAGCAACGCGGCGGGAATTTGGGATCTGAACTAAAACCAGGAAAACGGGCACTAGGAAAAAACTCCACTCACTTGCAGGTTTTGGTGAAGATGATAACAGACCAGTCCTCGTGCTCGTCCTGGAAGGTCTGGATTAAGTGGACCAGGTAGGCGTCCTTGACTGCTTCGGGTACGAGCAAGTAACGCTGATCCAGCTCGTCCACCGTCCGCACCCTGTTGGGAGGGCAAAGCACCAAAAAAGATGGATTTGACAAGAGAAAAGGCAACACAAGGGTCATAAGGGACAGCGAGGAGATGAAATGACAAAAAAAGGAACAGGGTTTGACGCCCAGCGGCTGTAGACATACTCAGACACGGCCTCCCAGAAGAAGGGTTTGTTCATGGCCAGGCTCTTCAGCTCGTTCAGCGTGTCGGTCAGCGTGGCGCTGAACAGCAGCGTCTGCCTGCGTGCCGGAACAGCCTCCAGGATCACCTCCAGGTCGGCAGTGAAGTCAGCGCAGCCCTGCTCGAACAACCGGTCGGCTTCATCCAGAACCTAGGCTCGGCCGAAAACAAAACGAGGTCACCCGCAGGCATCCCTGCGAAGCCGGAAGGTTTTAAAGCGGGGAGAACAGGGGGGAAGACGGCCGTACCAGGAACTTCAGCTTTTTAAGGCTGAAAGTGTTGGAGCTGCGGAGGTGATCGGCCAGCCTGCCGGGCGTGGCGATGACGACGTGGGGTTTGCGGGAGAGCTCCAGGGCCTGGGCCACCATGTCTGCGGCAAGAAGCAGGCGGTCACGACGCGTTAACCAAACACAGGCCCTACGAATGTTTGGTTTACAAGCCTACAAAGCATCACTTTTCATTTCTACCGCCTCGGGTGCTGCCTAACGCTGCCTCAGCGTGAAGGAACCACGGTGGATGTTTTGTTCTTTCCCACCCCAACCCCATCGGGGCCAGAGGGCGGCGGAGCGTCACTCACCGAGGCCGCCCACCACCACGCAGTCCTTGAGGCCGAG